>NC_044321.2:39373453-39434167 GCF_007474595.2 Lynx canadensis
ACACAAATTCAGCAAAGTCACAGGATATAAAATCAGCATGCAGAAATCTGTTGCATTTCTATACACCAGCAGAAAAAGAAATCAAGGAATTAATCCCATTTACAGGGGCACCAAAACCAATAAGACGCCTAGGAATAAGCCTAACTAAAGAGGTAAAAGATCTGTACTGTGAAAACTATAGAAAGCTTATGAAAGAAATTGAAGACGACACAAAAAAATGGAAAAAGATCCCATGCTCCTGGATAGGAGGAACAAATATTGTTAAACTGTCGATACTACCCAAAGCAATCTACACATTTAATATGATCCCTATCAAAATACCACCAGCATTCTTCACAGAGCTAGAACAAACAATCTTAAAATGTGTGTGGAACCACAAAAGCCCCTGAATTGCCCAAGCAATCCTGAAAAAGGAAAACAAAACTGGAGGCATCATGAGTCCAGATTTCAAGCCATATTACAAAGCTGTGCTTATCAACACAGGACGGTAGTGGCACAAAAACCGACACATAGATCCATGGAACAGAATAGAGAACCCATAAATGGGCCCACAACTATATGGTCAACTCATCTGTGACAAAGTAGGAAAGAATATCCAATGGAAAAAAAGTCCCTTCAACAAATGGTGTTGGGAAAACTGGACAGCAACAGGCAAAAGAATGAACCTGGACCACTTTCTTATGCCAAACACAAAAATAAATTCAAAGTGGATGAAAGACCTAAATATGAGGCAAGAAAACATCAAAATCCTAGAGGAGAACACAGGCAGCAATCTCTTTGACCTTGGCCGTAGCAACTTCTTACTAGACACATCACCCAAGACAAGGGAGACAAAAACAAACATGAACTCTTTGGACTTCATCAAGATAAAAACCTTCTGCACAGCAAAGAAAATCAACAAAACTAAAAGGCAGCCTAGGGAATGGGGGAAGATGTTTGCAAATGACATATCTAATAAATGGTTAGTATCCAACATCTATAAAGAACTTCTCAAACTCAACCCCCTCCTAAAAAAAACAAACAACAAACAATCCTGTTAAAAAATGGGCAGAAGACATGAATAGACAATTTTGCAATTGTCTATTGTAAAATCCACATGGCTAACAGACACAGGAAAAGATGCTCAACATCACTCATCGTCAGAGAAATACAAATCAAAACCACGATGAGATAGCACCTCACACATTGTAAGAATGGCTAAAATTAACAACGCAGGAAACAACAGGTGTTGGTGGGAACGGTGAAGAAGGGGGATCCTCTTACATTGTTGGTGGGAATGCAAACTGGTGCAGCCACTCCGGAGAACAGTCTGGAGGTTCCTCAAAAGACTAAAAATGGATCTACCCTACAATCCAGCAGTTGCACTATTAGGTATTTACCCAAAGGATACAAAAGTACAGATTCGAAGGGGTACATGCGCCCCGATGTTTATAGCAGCACTATCAACAATAGCCAAACTATGGAGAAAGTCCAAATGTCCATCGACTGATGAATGGATAAAGAAGATGTGGTATAGATATGCAATGGAATTTTAGCCATCAAAAAGAATGAAATCTTGCCACTTGCAACAACGTGGATGGAACTAGAACTTATTATGCTAAGCGAAATAAGTAAATCAGACAAACATCACATGATTTCACTCATATGTGGAATTTGAGAGAAGTGACAGATGAACATAAGGGAAGTGGGGGGAAAAAGAAGAAAGGGAAGCAAGCCACAAGAGACTCTTTTTTTAAATTTCTTCTTTTTTTACGTTTATTAATTTTTGAGAGAGAGACAGATTGTGAGTGGAGGAGGGGCAGAGAGAGAACGGGAGACACAGAATCCAAAGCAAGCTCCGGGCTCCGAGCTGTCAGCACAGAGCCCGATGCGGGGCTCGAATTCACGAACCATGAGATCATGACCTGAGCGGAAGTTGGACACTTAACCGACTGAGCCACCCAGGTGCCCCAAACCACAAGAGATTCTTAACGATAGAGAACAAATTGAGGGTTGACAGAGGGAGGTGAGTGGGGATGGGCTAGATGGGTGATGGGCATTAAGGAGGGCACTTGTGATGAACACTGGGTATCGTATGTAAGTGATGAATCACTGAATTCTACTCCTGAAACCAATATTGCACTGTAGATCAACTAACTAGAATTTAAATACATCCATCGAAAGCAAAAATAAGCACGTGGGAAGATATCAAATTAAACAGCTTCTGCACACACCAAAACGAAACAATCAATAGAGTCAAAAGGCAACCTACAGAATTGGAGAAAATATTTGAAGACTGAAATAGATATATACCTGAAAGGAGTTAATGTCCAAAATATAGAAGGAACTCCTAAAACTCAAGAGCAGAAGCAAACAAACAGTAACAATCCAATTTATAAGCGGGCAAAGGACATAAACAGCCATTTTTCCAAAATAGACATACAAATAGCCGACAGATGTATGAGAGGGTGCTCGACATCACCAGTCATCAGGGGAATGTAAATCAAAACCACAAAGAGATATCACCTCACACCTGTCAGGATGACTATTAGAAAAACGACAAGAGGAAATGAGTGTGGGCAAGGGTATGGAAAGAAGGGAACCCATCTACACTGTTTTCGAAATGTAAATTTGTACAATCATTGAGTAAAACAGTACGGAGTTTCCTAAAAAAAAAAAAAATTAATCATAGAACTACCAAGTAAATCCAGAAATTCCCTAGGGTCATTGCAGCATTATTGACAATAGCCGAGGTATGAAAACAACCTAAGTGTCCACTGATGGATGAATGGATAAAAAATATATTATATCTTACACGCGTGTATTATATCTATTTAATGAAATGCTATTCAGCTATAAACATGAAGGAAATCTCGTCATTTTCAACAACATGGGTGAACCGTGAGGACATTATGCTAAGTGCGGTAAGTCAGACAGAGGAGGACACATACTATAAGATCTCACTTATATGTGGAATCTAACAAAGCCCAACTCCAGTGTTTACCAGGAGCCGGGGAGAGGCAGGTTAGGTTGGGGGGAATGAAGAGATGTTGACCGGAGCATGCACACTTGAAGTTTTAAGAGGAGTACATTCTGGGGACGTCCCGTAAGCATGGGACTATAGTTAACAAAACTGCCTTGTATACTTGAAAGTTGCTAAGAGACTGATTCTTAAATGTTCTCTCCATAACAACAACAAGAACAGAAACAACCAAATGGTACTTATGGGAGGCAAAGGATGTGTTAACTGCCCTTTCCATGGTAAGCATTTTGCAATATATAGGAATACGAAATCCTCACAGTGCACCCCTTAAACTTACACAATGTTATATATTACCCGTATCTCAGTAAAGCTGGAAAATGTGTGTCTGTTCCCAAATTCCACTCTTTATAAGGATACCAGTTCCATACTGGATTAGGGACTCATCCTACCTCAATATGACCTCCTCTTTTTTTTTTTTTTTTTTTTTTTTTTAAATTTTTTTTTTCCACGTTTATTTATTTTTGGGACAGAGAGAGACAGAGCATGAACGGGGGAGGGGCAGAGAGAGAGGGAGACACAGAATCGGAAACAGGCTCCAGGCTCTGAGCCATCAGCCCAGAGCCCGACGCGGGGCTCGAACTCACGGACCGTGAGATCTTGACCTGGCTGAAGTCGGACGCTTAACCGACTGCGCCACCCAGGCGCCCCGACCTCCTCTTAACTCTCACTAGTTAAGTGTCATCCTCAATGACACTATTTCCATGTAAGGTCACATCCCAAGGTACTGGGGGATAGGACTTAAATATGTGAATTCGGGGGAGGGAACGTAAGTCGATCCATAAACATATGTTTCCATTATACACATCAATTATAGCTAATGGATAGGTAGGTAGGTAGTGAAAGCCTGAAACATCATGGAAATGTTATGTACCAATTCAAGGACAGTGATTACCTCCAGAGAGGGAGGGAGACAGGAAGAAAGGTTTAGGGATGGAACTCTCATAGTCTCCTTAACCTTATCTTAAAAAAGCAAAGCAAAACAAAACAAAACAAAACAGTTCTATTAGGGCAAAATAACTGTTAAATCTGAGCTCTGAGTGACCGGTATATAGACGTATGTTGCATTATTTTCTAACCTCTTGGGAGTGTTTGATACTTTGTATCTATAAAAAAGTAATTCATTCTGGGGCGCCTGGGTGGCTCAGTCGGTTGGGCGTCCGACTTCAGCTCGGGTCATGATCTCTCACGTTCGTGAGTTCGAGCCCCGCGTCGGCTCTGTGCTGACAGCTCAGAGCCCGGAGCCCGCTTTGGATTCTGTGTCTCCCTCTCTCTCTGCCCCTCACCTGCTTGTGCTCTGTCTGTCTCTCTCTCTCTCCCTCCCTCAAAAATAAATAAACATTAGGGGCGCCTGGGTGGCGCAGTCGGTTAAGCGTCCGACTTCAGCCAGGTCACGATCTCCCGGTCCGTGAGTTCGAGCCCCGCGTCAGGCTCTGGGCTGATGGCTCAGAGCCTGGAGCCTGTTTCCGATTCTGTGTCTCCCTCTCTCTCTGCCCCTCCCCCATTCATGCTCTGTCTCTCTCTGTCCCAAAAATAAATAAACGCTGAAAAAAAAAAATTAAAAAAAAAATAAATAAACATTAAATTTTTTTTTAAAGTAATTCATTCCTTCATTCATTTTCTTGAAAGAAGTTACAGAGGACTGACTCACTAAGCTCAACAACACAGATAGCCCTTCCTCCAACAATGAGAGTTATGTCATTGTTTTTACATTTTAAAATCAAATGAAGCGTCGCTGTGATTTTAGTGATCCTGTTATTTATAAAAATCTATATCTTTAAAGACATGATTACACTCAATGGGCTAAGATGCTCCCGTCATGAGATATTAAGCCGCGTCTGAGACAGGCAAAGAGAAAAAAATTCTAACCCCACAGTTTATGCTTGTGCCATGGCCTACCCATTGTGGCTAGAACGGGGGTAGAAACACGCAAAATCTTCCGAATCTTTCTTCCTCCTACCCTTTATCTCTGCGTCTTTTGAAAGGTGGGCTTGTAAAGTTCAGTTCATCTAAGTCCCATCTGTAAATGTGTTTTCTACTTAATGCTGGCTGCATCTATTTACACAAATTAAGAGGATACCTGAGTCCAAGGACCTCAGAGTCTAACCCTGCTTTGCCAATAGCCAACTGCTTGCTTTGGGGCAAGCTTTATTGGTTTGTTTTTTGTTGTTGTTGTTGTTTTTCATCCAGAAAACAAAAGATTTGAATTGTTCTGAGATCTAAATGTGTTAAGAAACACAAAGATGATTTATGTAATTTGTGAAAATGTCAAACTTTCAGTTGAATATTCAGTTACGTGATGAGTTACCGTAGCTGATGTGATGAACTTTTTCTCAGAGTGGAATACAATCGCTTGTTTGTTCTGGCAACCTGGAGACACAATCTCTGTTAATCTGACCCAATCACACAGCCCCCCCCCCCAACGTAACATTATGCACACATCGAGACTCCTGTAGCGCCTTGACAATGATAAAACACATGTCCCGGGAAGGAAAAAGACGTCTCTGTAAAATCTTGATGTCAGATGCAGCTTTCATCCAGGAGTCTTGAGCATGATTTTTTTCCTGAGCGGAACTTGATGAAGTCTTGGCCCCTTAATCCCTCTCTGCAAGAAAGCCAATCATACCGACTATATCCTAGGTTTTATGGAAGATTTTGGGGGGCCACAGGGAAGAAGCGGGTTAGATGACACACAGTGTTCCACGTGAATACTCCCAAACAGAACCACCTCTGCTCCGAGACTCGTCGTTGAGATTTCCGCTGCTGGCTGTCTCTCCTTCCCCAGACTTGGCCCAAATAGTGCGTAGTTCGCCTCTCCTCCTTGAGGGACTCTGGGCCTCGGAAACTCAATCCTCCCTCTCTGTATCCTTACTCAAGGATCTTTTCAACAAAGCTGGTCTGTGCTACAAAGAAATTCTTCTTGAAGAAGAATTTGAAGGTAAACTTTTGCACCTGTAGGCATTATGCAGACACAGATCCTTTGCCTATTAATGGCTGTATTTAATGTGCAAGCAGCCTGCTTGAGGCTCAGGTCTCGATTATGTACCAAGCCTTGGACTTCTGCCTCCAGAAATGGTGCCCCTCACCCCCAATGCAGCACACGCAACAGACCTTCCAGGCTACCTCCCAGGCACCAAAATTATTAGCTGACGCTGAAGTTGCCTTGGACCCAGCCCCTAATTGCATCAGAACCTGGCTACTTGAAGACTGGCTTTCTTAATCTATCCAAACTCAATTGGAAACATCTACTTCATTAAATAGGAAAGTGGTTAACATTGTGCAAGTACAATTTTCTCAGATGATTAGACGCTTTTTCTTTTGAAATGAATAAATAAAAGGGAAAGAGGGGCAGAAGAATAATGGTACAGGTTTTACTTTTCTAAAGTTGGAATAAAATTAGCATAATTTCCCTTTTATTAAGCTACAGTAGATAGAAGGCACATTATAGACCCTGTAGGTGGAGTTGTGGGTGGACACAGAAGAGGGGTAATGAGAGAGCATTGAAAATACAGCTGAAATAATGAATCAGGCTGTAGAATGGAAGGATCCCTGATTTGATCACAGACAAAGGGGATGGAGAATAGAGACTACAAAAAGAACAAGGAACACTTCACCGTTGATGTGGGCTTCCGAAGTTATACTTTGTGCTCAGAGGGGAAGAAAGCACAATAATATCACTCATTAAACTATCTAATTTTATTCAAACTAATCGTGATGGAAACGGAAGGTACATTGGATCTGGAACAAATGTGCTAGAATGTCAGAACCTTGGGGGTAGTGGTCATTTTGCCCACCCCCCTCAAAGCACGGACAATGCAACCCTCCACATATACCTTCCCTGTGCCATTCATTGTACAGACGAGGAAAGGAAGGCCCAGGGAAGGTTTGCAGACTAAGTGGTTTTTTGAAACATTGTAGAGCTTTGTGACGCCGGCAACCAAATCTCCACGTGATTTCTACAGAGCGGGCTCCACTGCGTGACGTTAACACAGAAAGTGAATCAAGAAATTATTAACAGGATTGGGCCAATCGATCTAGATTCTTAAAGGATGTATACAGACGAGGAAGTGACTCGGAATCCGTGATTTCTTCACCTGATCTGTGCCAGGAATAATATTTAGATGGCCCCATTGTTTCAGCTACAAATCTGGAAAGCCCGAGAGTTACCTGGACAATATTTTCCCTCCCCACACATAGGCAGTTAAATACCAAAGTCTCTGGCCCAAAATGCATCCTGGGATGTCACCTTCTCAGCCAGCTTTCTCTCTGTGTCTCCCACACAACGGTCCCACTCTTGAAATTTTCTCCCTGCTCGGGATCTTCTTCTCAGTCTCCTCCCAGACTTTCTTACTTCCCACTCACGCATCGTTTACCGCTCCCCATAGTCCCTACTCTCTTCTTCTCATTATGATTCCTCTTGACAGCTACTGAGAGATGCTTTGATGGCCCACTAAATATGAGGCCCAATTTTTCCTTAATGTAAAAAAGGTAGATCCCCCTTACTCAAAGACAAGGGCCATTCTTCTCCAGAAACATAATTCATGGTGTGGTTTCCCGCCCCCCCCCCCCCAGAGATTTTCTTCCTAGAGAAGAGGG
Source organism: Lynx canadensis (assembly GCF_007474595.2). Taxonomy (NCBI): domain Eukaryota; kingdom Metazoa; phylum Chordata; class Mammalia; order Carnivora; family Felidae; genus Lynx; species Lynx canadensis. The sequence goes on from NC_044321.2 coordinate 39,381,069, forward strand.
ATCTTCTGTATATATTAGGATGAGCCGTTCTGACGCAGTTACAAAAAAATAGTAAAAAGTGAGGTTTTCCCTGAAAACAAAGGGAAACCCTGGATCCTGCTACAAGGTCCGCTTCTTCCCACCATGGATAATCTTAGATAATCCCATAATCTCTTCGTCCCTTCTTGAGCCTCTCTGCAGGAATTCTGGCTGTGCTTAAAACAACTCACCTGAGATCGTGCTGTTCTCAGCCACCTTAGCTGGTGGAGACTTTCAGCTAGTCTTTGATTCAGCACCTTATTTGTCATGCTTATAACGTCTGAAATCATTGTTATGTCTGTTTTCTTACATTTAAATTTCGGTTGCGTTCTCTCAGGGCAGCAACTCTGTTGCTCCTGGTTTGGTGTCACTCCCAGTGACAGTTTCTGGCTCATAGCATGTGCTCAATAAATACTTGTTGAATGTTGGGTAAGTGACCTAATACAAGGTTGGCGATCAGGGTTCTGCCACTTACGGACGGCTCTCTAGGGTGACAACTTATCTGTACATATGGCCCAGAAACATCACTAGCCACCTGAATTGAGGATGTTGGGCTGAGCCAAGAGGTTGTCTAACCTTCTGTGGGCAAGAAATTTGCCCCTATGCCACCTATGGTAGACCGAATCGTGGAAATCAATTCTTCACCCTTCCTATCCTCGTGCTTTCTGTGGCCTTTGATTTTAGATTCAGTCATGTCTTGCTTTGGCCAACGTGGGCTGAAGTGATGCTGAGTCAATCCTGAGCCCAGACCTTAAGAGCCTTTGCATGTTTCTGTGAAGAGCTGAGCCGAACTGGAAAAAAAATCTGAGCTTCCAGGTAGTCAGTTAACAAGCCCAAAGGGGCGCCTGGGTGGCTCAGTCGGTTGAGCGTCTGACTTTGGCTCAGGTCATTATCTCACGGTCCGTAGGTTCGAGCCCCGCGTCGGGCTCTGTGCTGACGGCTCAGAGCCTGGAGCCTGCTTCGGATCCTGTGCCTCCCTCTTTCTCTGCCTTTCCCGCACTCACTCTCTGTCTCTTTCTCTCTCTCTCTCTCTCTCTCTCTCAATAATACAATAAATATGGGATGAGCACTGGGTGTTGTATGGAAACCAATTTGTCAATAAATTTCATATAAAAAAAAATAAAATAAAATAAAATTCTAATTTTGCAACTGAGAAAAAAAAAAAAGAAAGAGGTTTACAGATACAGATATATCTGAGAGAGATGGGCAGCTGTTATCATAATAATATGGGATTATTATTCCAAAAAATAAATAAATTACACATTATTGTTCAAAAAAAAAATAATACAATAAATAAATGTTAAAAAGATTTTTAAAAAAAGATAACAAGCCCAAAGGAAATAACAGCCAAGCATTTAATCACTTACTGTGGTATTATAAGCAAGAGACTAAACAGTAGAAAGTGTTAGTTTCCCCAGTGTTCCATTTTCCACCATGAAAGAGCACCAGGTGAAGGTCAGATACATCATTGGATGGGAGGAATCATCTCATTGCTGAGGGAGCCCCAAGCAAAAAACCTCCTTCCATTAGGGGGGAAGAAAGAGAAGGAAAGGTTAAGAGTGGAAAGTACTGAATATTGGGGTAGAGTGGATAAAATATTCTTTAGAATCCCTGAAAAAACATTCTCCGTAGAGGTGACAGAGAGATGCACTAGCCAAAGGTCCCTAATAAAGAGGCCTCCGAATGGAGGTGCCTTGGCTAGGAAAGCAGATGTGCATAAGAACATGGCTGGTTGAGGGGCCCCTGGGTGGCTCAGTCGGTTGAGTGTCCGACTTCGGCTCAGGTCATGATCTCACGGTCCGTGAGTTCGAGCCCCGTGTCGGGCTCTGTGCTGACGGCTCAGAGCCTGGAGCCTGCTTTGGATTCTGTGTCTCCCTCGCTCTCTGCTCCTCCCCTGCTCATGCTCTGTCTCTCTGTCTTTCTGTCTCTCTCTCTCAAAAATAAATAAACATGAAAAAAATTAAAAAAAAAAAAAAAGAACATGGCTGGTCGGGAGGCCTGAATCCCTGACTGCAGCTCCCTTTACAGACTGTAACGCGTTATCTGTGCACCAAGTCTGGTGTGGAGAGATGACAGCTTTGGCCAATGAGGCCTGGTAGGTAGGCCCTTCGTAATGGCCAGAATGGCCGGGCCTGAAAGATCACATTTAGATGTTTGACCGAGAGCCTGACTTCTCAGTTTCCATTTGCCATGTTGGACCGCTGCCATTACGATGAGAAGAGCTTCCTCGAGTAGCTACTGCCTCTTTATCCTGGGTCCCAGAATGAACACATACGGAGTAGAGCCACGCCAGTTGACTTAAAGACATACAGTTAGAGGGTAGAGCTGCCCTAGCCATGAGAAAATGAAGGCGAACCATCAAGTGGAGCCCAGCCTGCATCAGCAGAGCCAATTTAACTGATCCATAGATCCGTGAGAATAAAGGCTGGCTAATTTCAGCCACTAAGTTTGGGGTGTTTGTTACACATTATTGCGGCCACTAAGTTTGGGGTGTTACCCATTAGTGTGGCATAGCTAATAGATACACTACCCTCTCTCCAGCCGTCATGGGTGTGGGCCTCTGCCAGACGTCCTTATTTCAATCAAATGTTACCAAAGATGTAAAGAGACTGGGGAAAAAAAAAAAAAAAACACCACTCACAGTGAGAAGACGAATGAATCAATCAAGAGAAGTCCAGAAATGATAGAGCTTAGTAGACAAAGACATTTAACTTGTTAACAAATGTTCAAGAAGCTAGATGACAGATTGGACATGTTGAAAATGGGAGATAAAACAAAGACATCAACTGGGCTTTTAATTCTAGAGATAAAAAGACTACAATTTCTAGGCACTGTATAGAATTAATGGCAGATTAGACATTGCAGAATGTCTAGTACTGACCTTGAACACATAGCAATAAAAAACGTCCAAGAAGATGGGAAAAATAATAGAACGTTAATGGTTGTACAACAATTTCTAGCAGCCTAATGTATGTGAAATTGGAGTCCTCGAAGGAGAGGATTTGGGGGAAAGGAGGAGAAAAAAGCCCCTGAAAAAATAATAGCAAAAAAATTTTGATGCAAACTATAGGTGAACATATTTTAAAAGTTCAACAAATCCCTAACACAAATAACAGAGAGAAAATTACATCGAGGCGCATAATAAATTTCACAAAACAATTGAGAAAGAAAAGAAATCTAAAAAGTACCCAGAGAAAAAGACACATTAAGTCCAGAGGAACAAAGGCACGACATATTCAAAGCATTGAAAGAAAAACAACTGTCCACGTAGAATTCTTTCCCAGTGAAAATATATTTCAAACTTAAGGCAAAATAAAGGCATTTTCAGACACATAAAAGCTGTGCTCTAAAAAGTAAATTCCTTCAAGAGGAAGGAAAATGATTTGAGATATACATCTGGATCTACACAAAGTCAGGAAGATCAGCGGAAATAATAACTACATGGATGAATATTAAAAATAAGTTCTCATTGCTTAAATCCCTTTTGTTTTTAAAAAATTTTTAACTTTTATTTATTTTTGAGACAGAGAGAGACAGAGCATGAACGGGGGAGGGTCAGAAAGAGAGGGAGACACAGAATCTGAAACAGGCTCCAGGCTCTGAGCAGTCAGCACAGAGCCCGACTCGGAGCTGGAACTCACGGACCGTGAGATCATGACCTGAGCTGAAGTCGGCCGCTCAACCGACTGAGCCACCCAGGCGCCCCATCTTAAATCCCTTTTAAGATATTATTGATGGTCTAAAGCAGGAATTGGAAATCTTTTTCTGTACAGAGCCCAGTCCAAAGTATTTTACGCTTGGTAGCTTATATGGTCTCTGTCACAACTACTTAATGTTGCTGTTTTTGCATGAAAGCAGCCATAAGCAATACGCAAATGAGTACATGTCACTATTTTCCAATAAAACTTTATTTACAAAAACAGATGGTGGTCTGGACTTGACTCATGGGCTATAGCTTACCAAACCTTGGTTTAAAACAAAAATAACAATATATTGGAGGGTTTATAACATATATAAACATAAGATAGATGCCCCCCAAAAGGCACAATGACTGGAAGGGAAAAAGGAAAATATATGTAACAGAAAGGCTGTTATACTACCCGTGAAGTGTAGCATTTGAGGATAGACTAGTATAACGTAAGGATGTACATTATAAAACCTAGAGCAGCCACCAAAATAACAAAACAAAGCATTATAGTCAATAATTCAACAAAGGAGATAAAACAGAATCACAAAAAATCAACCGAAAAGAAGGCGAAAAAGAGAGCTGAACAAAGAACAGTTCGAAGAAAATAAATAGATGTTTGACTTAAACACAATCAATAATCAAATAAAATATAAATGATCTTGACACTCCCATTAAAACTTCATAAAGGCTCAGATTAGGTTTAAAAAATCAGGATCAAACTATGCTTTGCCTATAAATAGCTTAAAAATTCAAAGTGTGAAATGGCAGACCATGATAACACTAATCAAAATAAAGCTGAAGATACATTCATATCAAAGTAGATTTCAGAAAAAGTAACATTACTAGGGATAAAGACAGTAAGCTTGTAAGTGGGTCAGTTCATCAAGAGAACACATCAATCCTAAACATGTATTCACCTTAAAACTGAACATCCATACTGAAAAGTTTAACTGTATTTGCAAACAATATGTCATCCGTGAATAAAATCCTATAAATAAAAATGCGGCATGAATGCATAAATGGCTTAGCAAGGTGACAGGATTTTATATTAATGTGCAAAAATCAACAGTATTCCTATAGGCAAGCAACAAAAATCAGCAACTGAAACTCAAAAACAATACCATTCACAATAAGATATAGAAAATACTTGGGGATAAACGTGACAAAATATATGTGAGACCGGCACACTGAAACGTATAAACCATCATCAAGAGAAATTAGAGAAGACTTAATAAATCAAAAAGTATACACAAAAATAAACCCCAAATGGATGAAAGGCCTAAATGTGAAACGGGACACCATCAAAACCCTAGAGGAGAAAGCGAACAACAACCTCTTTGACCTCAGCTGCAACAATTTCTTGCTCGACACATCTCCAAAGGCAAGGGAATTAAAAGCAATAATAAACTATTGGGACCTCATCAAGATAAAAAGCTTCTACACAGCAAAGGAAACAATCAACAAAACTAAAAGGCAACCGACGGAATGGGAAAAGATATTTGCAAATGACATATCGGATAAAGGGCTAGTATCCAAAGTCTATAAAGAACATACCAAACTCAAACCCGAACAACAGGTGTGAGATCCCCTCTATCAGAATAAGCTCCCCTCTATTTCTAATGGGTACTGTGTTTTCTCAAATGCTTTTTCTGCTTCTACTGAGGCGATCATTTGTTCTTTGTTATATGATATTAATTAACGTTTTGGATTTTAAACCGACTTTCCACTTTGGCATCCCATTTGGTTATGATGCATAATCCTTCTTATATGTAGCGGAGTTTGGTCTCCTGCTATTTTGTTGTGGATTTTTACATGTCTATTCATAAGATGTATGGGTCTGCAGTTTCCTTGTGATACATTCTTCTGGTTTTGGTACCAAGGTTGGGAAGTGTTCTTCCTCTCTTTCTTTTGGAAGACTTTGTAAAGAACTGCTATTCGTTTGCTTTAACTGTTTGGTAGAATTCACCAGTGCAGCCGTCTGGGCCTGGCCTTTTCTTTTAGGTAGTTTTTTGATGACTAATTCAATCTTTTAACTGCCCTAAGTCCACTCAAATTGTCTAGCTTTTCTTGAGTCACATTCGGTGGTTCATGAGTTTTCTAGAAATTTAGCCATTTCATTTAAGTCGTGTTGTCTAATTTATTTTCATATAATTGTTCATTGTACTTATAATCCTTGCTAAACATTTGTCAATTTTATTAATTTTATTAAAGCTCATTCTTTCCAAAAAACCAGTCCTCGGCTGCACTGATTTTCTTTATTTTTTTATATTTTCTATTTCATTCATTTCTGCCCTAATAATTTTTTCCTTCCTTCTTCTCACTCTAGGTTTAGTTTGTTCTTCTTTTTTCCAATGCCTTCAGGCAGAAAGTTATTAATTTTCACTGATGTTAGATTATTTTCTAATTTTCTTTGGGATTTCTTCTGTGAACTATTGGTCGTTGATGTGAGATTTATGTGAGTGCTGTTTAATTTCCATCTTTTTGCAAGTTACCCTACTACTGGTTTTTAAATTTTATTCCCTTGTGGTCTGAGAACATACTTCGTATTATTTCTATCCTTTTAAACGTAATTAGGTTTGTTTTAGCGTCTATCTTGGAAAATGTTCCATGTGCATGTGAGAAGAATGTGTATTCTGTTGTCTTGAGGTGGAGTTTTCTACAGATGTCTGTTAGGTATAGTTGGTTTACAGCGTTGTTCTTTTTTATTTTAAATTCCAATATAATTAATAGTGTTATATTAGATTCAGGTGTACAATATAGTGATTCAGCACGTCCATACAACACCCGGTGCTCATCACAGCAAGTGCCTTCCTTAATCCTCATCACCGATTTAACCCATCTCTCCACTCACCTCCCCTCTGATAAGCATCATTTTTTTCTCTATAGTTAAGAGTTTGTTTCTTGGTTTGCCTCTCTCTTTCTTCCTTTACTCATTTGTTTCTTAAATGCCACATATGAGTGAGACCATGTGGTATTTGTCTTTCTTTGGCTGACTTCTTTCGCTTGGCATGAACCTCTAGCTCCATCCATGCCATTGCAAATGACAAGATTTCATTCTTTTTTATGGATGAATAATGTTCCATTGTGCATAACTGCCGATATCGTTGGAATGGTTATACTACCCAAAGCAATCTACAGATTTAATGCATCCCTATCAAAATACCAACAACATTTGGTAACAACAAAAAATCCTAAAAGTTATATGGTACCGCAAAAGACCCCGAATTGCCCAAGCAATTTTGAAGAGGAAGAGCAAAGCTAGAGTTATCACAGTTCCAGACTTCAAGTTCTGTTACAAAGCTGTAGGAATTATAGCGTTTCCCAAGTCATCTATTTCCTTGTTGATTTCCTGCTCGGTGGTTCCATCCTTTGTCGAAGGTAGTTTATTGCAGTCTCCCTTTAATTCTGTCCATTTTTGCTTCTGTTGTTAGGCGCACATATCTGGAGCATAGTTTCCACCTCACTGAGCTGGGAGGGGGGAAGATGGGCATAGGTGTTGGTTCAAATACCATAGAGTCTTGCAGTCTCACTGAGTTTTTGTAGATTTTCTTGAAAAACATTTCTTCATTTCTCATATGTCCTGGGAACAATTTTCAGAGACTTTAAATGGTTGTTTTCAAACTAATTTTTACCAGTTTAACTGAGAAGCATATCCACAAAGCCTATGATGTTGTCATGTCAGAAGTGACATCCTTAGAAATTTTTTTTAAGTTAAATATATATATCCACCATAGGAACTGGCCATTCCACACTTGATTATTTATCGAAAAGAATACATATGTCTATACAAAGACTTGTACACGAATGCTCCCAACAACTTTATTTGTAATAGTCCCCAATTGGAAATAACTCAAATGTCCTTTAACAAGTGAATATATATATGAATTATGATATATCAGTACATCAGAATACTACTCAGCGATGAAATAGGGTGAACTATTTGTACACACAACAGCATGGATGAATCTCAAAATAATTGCACTAAGTGAAAGACGTGAGACCAAAAAAAAAAAAACAAACCACACGTACCCTATGATTAGTTTTATACAACCTACTAGAAAACGTAAACTAACTAGTAGCAACAGAAAATACCATAGACGAGATTCACTGGGAGTGATTGGAGGGAGGGATAATAACGAAGTGTGAAGAAACCTTTCAGTGTGATGGACATGCTAATTATCTTCATTGTGGTGATTCACGAGCTAATATATGTGTCAAAACATGAAATTGTACGCTTCAATTTTTTTTAATTTTTTTAATGTTTATTTTTGAGAGAGAGAGAGAGAGAGAGAGAGAGAGAGACAGAATCTGAATCAGGCTCCAGGCTCTGAGCTGTCAGCACAGAGCCCCATATGGAGCTCGAACCCAGGAGCCATGAGGTCATGGCCTGAGCCGAAGTCGGCCACCCAACCGACTGAGCCACCCAGGTGCCCCAAAATTGTGCACTGTAAATATGTGAAGTTCGTTGTAAGGCAGTCATGCCTCAATGAAGTGGTTAAACTAAGGATTGATGGGGGCATGGGGGAGAGGGGAAAGTGGGTGACGGGCATGGAGGAAGGCACTTGTTGGGATGCGCACTGGGTGTTGTATGGAAACCAATTTGACAATAAATTATATTTTTTAAAAAGTTCCATTCTTCTTCTTCTTCTTCTTCTTCTTCTTCTTCTTCTTCTTCTTTCTTCTTCTTCTTTTCTGAACATCTCTGGTCCTGGGAGGAAACAGCAAATTTCCTCTTGCTCAAGGTGACTTTTCTTCTTTTTCTGTGTGTTTCCCACTTCTGAGGAACCACCCAAACCACTGTACTCTTCTTTTTTTCCTCTCCTTTTGGTGCTTGGTCTCCTCTCTCATCTGTAATTCACCTGTGCCCTCAATCCATTCAATTTCATTTCTCTGTTCATTTCTTTATCCATTCAACAAACATTTGTTGGGCACCTGCTTGATGTCACATGCGATGCTAAGTTCTAGACATAAAAAAAAAGAAACATGGTTCCCATTGCCAAGGAACTCATTGTCTAGTAGGGTGGAAAGACACATATACAAAAATTACTAGAAGTCTTAAGTAATATAGAAGTTTACACAATACACAATAGGGCACAAAGAAGGAAATAGTAGTGGGTATTTTTGGTTTTGTGTCCCTTGAGTATTCATTCACACTAATCGGGTAACCACAGCCTGATTTCCTTCTGGGGAATTACCTTTCTCCACTGTGTGCTGTGTCAGCGTGACTATGGGTCTAAGGCGACTGTGTCTTCCCTGACCAAGAGGACTGTATATAACCCAGGATGGAATACAGGGTTTCTCCATGGGTTTTTCATCTTGAGAAATTCAAGGATGGAAAAACAGATACAGTTGGCTTATTCCAAAACTACCTCTTGGGCCAGATGGTCATATTCTAATTCCTGCTCCCTAGATCCCGGATCTGTCCTGATGTCTGTCTATTTCTGAATCTGGTACTCCAACCTTGCAATTATATATGTGATCCACTTCTAATAAATTTCCTTTTTTTTTTTCCTAAATAAACCCAAGTCAGTTGCAGGTGCTTCTAAAGAGCCCTAAATGGTATAGCTTTATGGAAGAGAAGGTGCTGAAGTTATTAACATGGATATGGTACAGATGGACCCTAGATAAAACTGAAGCTGGGGAGATTCACAAGGGCCAGACCCTGGAGTCTCTTAGGATAACGACAAGGGGATTTTCAACTAGAAAGTAATCAATCAATAAAGTCATATAGTAGAGGTTCTCAAAGTGTAGTCCTCTGGGCCAGAATTATAAGCATCACATAAAAGCTTGTTCGAAATGCACCTTCTAGGGCTCCTCTGAATCAGACCTACCAAATCAGAACATCTGAGCATAGGGTCCACCAATTTATGTTTTAACAAGCACTCTACATAATTCTGATGCACTCTAAGATTTGAGAGTAACTATTCTACATAATTCTTGCTGTGTGGTGGAAGGATGAGAGGTTAAAGGGTGTAAGTTTAAAGACAACGAATCCAGTTGGGACACGATTGCACTAGCATATGGCCTAAACTGAGGGGCTGCTGGTAGATAGAGTATAGGAAAAAAATTCAAGAAGTTCAGTGAATCCAGAGCCAAATGGACTGCGTCATTAATAGGATGTTCGCAATGAGGAAAATGAAAGAGTCAGAGTTATGTCCAGATTTCTGACTGGGATGAATGGGTGAATTGAGCTTGGAGGGAGAAGTATAGCAGGAAAAGCGGATTTTTAAAAATTGACCGAGGTGAAACTCACGTAACAGAAAAGTAACCGAGCAACCACCACCTATATCTAAATCCAAAGCATTTCCGTCACTCCAAACTGAAATCCTGTACCAATGAAGCAGTTTCGCTCCATTCCCTCATTTCCCAGCCCCTGGGAAACCCCCAATCTGTGTTTTGTCGCTACGGATTTACCTGTTTGGCATATTTCATGCAAATGGGATCGTACAGTATGTGAACTACTGTGTCTGGCTATTTCTACTTAACATAATTTTTTTGAGATTCATCTACATAGTAGTATGTATCGGCATTTCATTCCTTTTAATGGCTAATATTCCACTGCATGTATATAGCGCAATTTATCCATTCATCGCTTAATGAACATGTATTTTCATATACCCGTTTTCAGTTCTTTTGGGTACGCACCTAGGAGAGGAATTGCTGAATTATATGGTAACTCTGTTTAACATTAGAAAGAACTGCCGAAATGCTTTCCACAGTGACTGCATCATTTTACATTCCCGCCAACAATGTATAAGAGTCCCAATTTCTCTATATCATTACCAACACTTATTATTTTCCTTTTGTTGTTGTTGTTATAGCCATCCTAGTGATGTGAACTGAAATCTCATCGTGGTTTTCATTTGCATTTCTCCAATGACTGGTGGTGTTGAGCATTTTTTCATGTGCTTATTAGCAACTTGTTTATCTTCTTTGGAGAAATGTGTATTTAAGTGCTTTGCTCATTTTTTAATTGGGATGTCTATCCTATAGTTCTTGAGTGGTGAGAGTTCTTTATATATTCTAAATACTAGACCTTAATCATATATATGTAATTTGTAAATCCTTCCTTTCATTCTGTGGCTCGTCTTTTCACTCTCTTGATAGTATTATTTGTTGCACAAAAGCTTTTCGTTCTGAAGAAGTCCAATCTATCTGTTTTTCTGCTGTTGCTCATGCTATTTTGATGTCATATCTAAGATTCCATTGTACAAATCCTAAGTCATAAAGATTTACTCCTATATTTCTAATAGAAAGTTTATGGTTTTAACTATTATATTTAGGTTTTTCATTCATTTTGAGATAACTTTTGCACATGGTGTGAGGTAGGTGTCCAACTTCATTCTTTTGCATGTAGATATCCAGTTGTCCCAGAACCATTTATTTATTTATTTTAAATTTTTTTAAATGTCTATTTATTTTTGAGAGAGACAGAGACAGAGCGTGAGTGGGGGAGGGTCAGAGAGAGAGGGAGACACAGAATCTGAAGCAGGCTCCAGGCTCCAAGCTGTCGGCACAGAACCCGATGTGGGGTTTGAACCCATGAACTGCGACCTCACGACCTGAGCCGAAGTCAGATGCTTAACCGACTGAGTCACCCAGGCGCCCCTCCAGAACCATTTATTGAAGAGACTATTATTTTTCCATTGAATGGTTTGGGAACCCTTAGTGAAAATCAGTTAGCCATAGATGGGGACCAATTGATTGGGGAATTATTTCTGGACTCTCAATTCTATTCCATTGATTTATATATATCACGTTGTTTCGATTATTATAACTTTGTAGTAATGTTTGAAATTGGGAAATGTGAGTCTTCCAACTTTGTTCATTTTCTAGGTTGTTTTAGTTATTGGGGATCCCTTGCAATATTATTTGTTTGAATATTGGCTTTTCCATTTCTACAAAAAAAAAAGACACTGGAATTTTCTTAGGGATTGCATTGAGTCTGTAGAAAATCAGATTTTAAGATAAAGCATGAGTTTTACTTTGAGCATGATGAGTTTAGGGTACCTGTGAGACATTCAAGATGCTCATCTATAAGTAATTAGATATATGTTCTAGAGCTTAGGAAAGAGGCCTGAATGGAGCTGTATATTTGGGATATGAGTATACATGAAGACAGTAACTGAAGTCCTGGCTATGATGAGATCTTTTGGGAAGAGCATAGAGAGAAGAGAAGAAAATCCTTGGCTTCTCCAATATTAAGAAAGTGTAAGGTATAAATTATATTTTTAAAAAGAGTGTGAGTTGTTGACTGTCCGTAACCCCAAACTTTATTTTATAAAAAAAAAATAAAGAAAATAATGTTTAAAATTAAAGAAAAAATAAAGAAAGTGTAAGGGAAGGAGAGCCTGTGAAAATACTTTAATAAAGGAGGGAAAATGATGAAAGTAAGTGAACAGAAGAAGAGTGGTACAGTAGAAGCCAAGGGAGGAGAGAGATTTAATACAAGTAGTGTTTCTTTTTTTTTTTTAATTTTTTTTTAATGTTTATTTATTTTTGAGACAGAGAGAGACAGAGCGTGAACAGGGGAGGGGCAGAGAGAGAGGGAGACACAGAATCTGAAACAGGCTCCAGGCTCTAAGCTGTCAGCACAGAGCCCGACGCGGGGCTCGAACTCACGGACCGTGAGATCATGACCTGAGCCGAAGTCGGACGCTCAACTGACTGAGCCACCCAGGCGCCCCATACAAGTAGTGTTTCATGTTGCGGAGTTCGTGATATAATTTTGAAAAACAGTCCATGGATTTGGCAGTCATGAGGCCTCTGGTATCTTTGGGCAGATCAGTCCGTGTGAAATGTGGAGGCTGAAACCTGGCTAGGGCAGGTTGGAGCATATACAGGAAGTGAGAAAGAAGGGAAGTCTAGAATATTGTTTGTTAGCATTTGGGCTGTGAAAAGACTGGAACAGAGAAGGCTAGTGTAAGAGGAGGGAGGATATAGTGTTATTGGAAGATTGAGAAGCCACAGAAAAGTCTCTCAGAAAGGAGCTAAGTTGAAAATAGAGAAGAATGATGGTAATGAGCAGAATAATGCCTTGAATCCATAGATGAGGGGGCTATGGAGGGAATTGCCTTGAACAAGAGAAAGGACAGCCTCCACAGCCTACTTTCTCCTTCATGAGCATCAGTGACCAAATCTGAAAGTAGGTGCAGATAAAAATGACTCATCGGTGTGGCAGGAAATTACACAAGTTCAATACCTGATAGACTTGATGTTCTGGGTGAAATCGGAGGTAAGGCCATCTGCACTGAAGTGATGGAGTACTTGAATTTAGTGGAGCAACCACTCAGAGAGACAAGAGGAGAAACTGGTCAGAAAGTAGGTAACAAATTAATAAGGGACGTTGAGGGTCTAGGAGAGACTGGAGGCCATACATCCATGGTGGTCCTAATCCATTCAAGGATGTGATTTTCTGGAGTGGCGTTCAGCTGCCCAGATATGGGAGCAGCAAAGGAAGATGGTAAGGTTGATCTAAGGTTGAAGACTGTAGGAGAGATGTGGTGAAAAGATGATGGGCTTGGTTCTGAGTTCAAGGGTGCAGTGGTTGAGTAGAGTGGAATCAAGGTTGGATAGATGAGAAAGTAAAGCCAACAGGGCTGATGGAGTGGTCATAAAATGGCTTTGATGTCTCTGTGTGTGAGGTTAAAGAGCTGAAGGGAGAGAAAAGGCCAGAAGCATAAAAGAATAAGGTCCATAATGGTACATTAGAATATGAGTTTAGAGGCAGAGCTGTTCCAAGTGATCTGAGGTCTAGGGTATGACAATCAAAGTGGGTCACTGAGGCAGTGACAGGAGACGACCGTTGGTGTTGAAGACGTTTTTGAAAACGGCCCTGAGGCCAGGATGCTGGATGGCTTCTCATGGAGAGCGTGAAGACAGGACACGGGGAAGAGAAGAAAGGAGGCAGCAGGCATCCAGGCTTTTAATGAATACAGAGGAACAGGTGAGAGGTTCAAAGATAACACAAAGAGGAGAGGGATCAAGGAAGTATACAGAGTTAGCATAAATCTTTTTTTGAATGTTTATTTATTTTTGAGAGGAGAGAGACAGAGAGAGAGAGGGAGACAGAGCAGGAGCATGGGAGGGGCAGAGACAGAGGGAGACACAGAATCCGAAGCAGGCTCCGGGCTCCGAGCCGTCAGCCCAGAGCCCGACGCGGGGCTCGAACTCACGAACAGTGAGATCATGACCTGAGCCGAAGTCAGACGCTCAACCGACTGAGCCACCCAGGCCCCCCTGGCACAAATCTTAATAAAGGAGGATTTCTTGCCCCAGAATGGAGGAATAATATCTGCCAGTCGTGTTGGGAGTGTTAGGAGACCTGATCAAGCCACAGCATACGGTAAGCGGGTGTGGAAGAATCAGCCTTTCCCATAGAAGCAGCTTGGAAATTTCGGGGAAGACGTTGTGCTCTGGAGAGAGCCCGGAGACAGTGCTCTGCGAAGTGGTTGAGGATACAAGAGAGGTTATTTAGAGGAGAATGAGGGACCTTGGGGAAAGGATTGGAGGGAAGGCAACAGTGTCAGAAATATCCAGGGAGAATGACAATCACGAGTGATAATAATAATGTGTGTCAGAAGCCATACCAAGGGTTTTATATATTTATTTCCTTTCCTTACTACCCTCACTTCACAATGTGGGCGTTATCGCTCTTTTTCGTATGAAGAAACGGACAATGGGGGCACGCAGAAACTTGTTTAAAGTCACGTATCCAATCAGTTTTCCCATATTTGACCTCGAGGCTTAATCTTTCAATCAGCGAAAGGATAGAAGGGGAGTGGGTGCTGGAAAAGCTCCCATTTTGGTCAGTGGCCTCCAATGACCTCCTTGGTCTCCAGGGAGACTTCGTGGGTTCATCTCACTGAAAACCTAGAAGTGTGTTCATGAGTTCTTCTGGCTGGAAGGGACCCTCGGTCAGGGTCAGCAGTCTGCCCTCGGATTTCCAGATGCTCGGCCAGCAGGAGGAGGTCGCGGACAGGCTCCTGGGGAACCCTCAGAAAATGTCACAATTAACAGGATTGCTGAGACCAGAGATGATTGCTTCTCTGGTTTTGTTTGTTTGTTTGTTTCCTCTCTCTCTTTCCTTCTCAACACCGGCCATCCCCCTCCCACGACCTAAAAGCTTTTTAGGTTTTGCCAGCTGTGGCGAAAGCATGGCTCGTACTCAGATCCCTTCAGATCTCTCTTACTGTTTCTGCACCACCCCCCCCCCGGTTTGGATGTGCGTTTGCTTCCAAAGGCCACATCTGAGGCTCTTCTGATGACCTGCCTTCTTTGCCTGGGACAGCTTTAAGCCAGTGACTGATGGTTGGGGCAATACGAAAGCTCAGCTTCCTTGCCGCAAGTCGGGACATCTTGGAGGCATAACTTAACCATAAAGTTCCCTTGAGGGATCACCTTGCCTGACGTTTCACTCTGCTTTGGCTTCTTCCCCTTCTCTGTCCTGCTTCCCCCACTTCCTTCCTAATTTCTTCTGGGAGCCCTTTTTACATAAATCACATACTTATGAATCCTCAACGTAGGGTCTGCTTCTGGGGAGCTCAAGACAGGAAATCTGATGGCTATTAAAGGGAAATTCAGTTCGATAGACATTTTGAGGCTAAAATTGAAAATGTATTTTAAAAACAAAAACACATGGACAATTTAAGTACTAAAATAAAGCATGGATAAATTCCTTTATAATACAGAAGTGGAGAAAGCTTTTGGACATAGGCCTTAAAATCAAGAAGGAATGATGGGGCGCCTGGGTGGCTCAGTCAGTTGAGGGTCCGACTTCGGCTCAGGTCATGGTCTCGTGGGTCATGGGTCCGAGCCCCACGTCGGGCTCTGGGCTGATAGCTCGGAGCCTGGAGCCTGCTTCAGATTCTGTGTCTCCCCCTCTCTCTGCCCCTCCCCCACTCCCACTCTGTCTCTCTCTCTCTCTCTGAAAAATGAATAAACATTTTAAAAAGATAAAAGAGTGAAAAGAGAAGATAGATAAATTCTATTACACAAAAATGAAAATTAAATTTTCTTACAAAACATAAGTAGGGGGGGCCTGGGTGGGTCAATCAGTTAAGCGATTCTATAAATAGAATACCCTAAAAAAAACTTCATTAAAAAAACATTATATCTAGGAAACGAATTCTAGTAAAGTTGCAGGACACAAAATCATATCCAAAAATCTGTTGCATTTCTACACACCAACAATGAATTGTCTGAAAAAGAAGTTAGGAAACAATCCATTTACAATAACACCAAAAAGCATAAAGCACTTGGAAATAAACTTAACTAAAGAGATCAAATACTTGTATGCTAAAAACTACAAAACATTGATGACAACAATTAAACAATACAAAATCAAATGAAATGACATTTTATGTTCAAGGAATGAAAGAATTAATATTGTTAAAATTTCCATATCACTCAAAGTTTTCTACGGATTTAATGCAACACCTATCAAAATTCTAATGGCGTTTTTTTTTTTTTTCACAGAAACAGAAAATATTTCTAGAATTTTTTTGGAACCACAAAGACCATGAATGGCCAAATCAACCTTGAGAAAGAAGAACAAAGCTGGAGGCATCATCCTTCCTGATTTCAAAATATATTAGCAAGCTATAAAAACCAAAACAGTATGTATGAGAGTAACATAAAGACAGACGTATCGACCAATGGAACAGAATAAAGAGCGAAGAAATAAATTCCCATATATATAGTCAACTCGTCTTTGACAAGGAAGCCAAGAATACACAATGGAGGAAAAAGTGTCTTCAACAAATGGTGTTGGGAAAGTGAGATATCCACATGCAAAATAATGAAATTAAGCCTTTATTTTACACCATACACAGGTATCAATAAAATAAATTATAGGTTTAAATGTAAGACCCCAAACTGTAAAACTCCTAGAAGAAAACATAGGTTGAAATGCTTCATGACATTGGTCTTGGCACCAGTTTCATGGATAAGACACCAAAAGCACAGGCCAAAACACACACACACACACACACACACACACACACACATTAAACTAAAAAGTTTCTTCACAGCAAAGGAAAAAAAAATCAAGAGTGAAAAGGCAACCTACAAAATGGAAGAAAATATTTACGAAGTACACATCTGAGAAGGAGTTGATATCCAAAACATAACGAACTCCTTCAACTCAATTGTAAAAAAACTAATAACCCAATTTAAAAATGGCCTAAGGACTTGAATAGACATTCTTCCAAAGAAGACATACAAATGGCCAACAGGAATATGAAAAAACATGCTCAACATCACCAATTATCAGCAGAATGTAAATCAAAACCACAATAAGGTCACAACTGTCAGGGTGGCTATTATTAAAAAAAAAAAAAAACAAGGCAGCAAATGTTGGCAAGTATGTGGAGAACTTGAAACCCTTGCACACAATGTTGGTGGAAGTGAAAAATAGTGCAGGCTTTTTGGAAAATAGTATGAAGGTTCCTCAAAAAATTAAAACTAGAACTACCATATAATTCAGCAATCCTCTTTCTGGGTACTTATCCAGAAGAAATGACATTAGGATCTCAAACAGATATTAGCACTCTTATGTTCATTCAAACATTGTTTACCGTAACCAAGATGTGGAAACAACCTAAATGTCGATGAACAGAGAAATGACTTAAAAAATATATGGTATATACATACAACGGAATACTATTTGGTCTTTGAAAAAAAGGAAATGCCACAATATGTGACAACATGGAGGAACACTGAGGACATTATGCTAAGTGAAATGAGCTAGTCGGAGAAAAACAAATATTGCCTGATTCCATTTATTTGAGGTATCTAAAATAGTCAACTTCATAAAATCAAAGAATGAAATGGTGGTTGCCAGAGGCTGGAAAATAAGGAATTAGTAATCAATGGGTATAACATTTCAGTTAAGCAAGCTGAATAAATTCGAAAGATCTATGCAACAGGGGTGCCTGGGTGGCTCAGTTGGTTAAGCGTCCGACTTCGGCTCCGGTCATGATCTCACGGTTCGTGAGTTTGAGCCCCGCATTGGGCTCTGTGCTGACAGCTCAGAGCCTGGAGCCTGTTTCAGATTCTGTGTCTCCCTCTCTCTCTCTGCCCCTCACCCACTCGTGCTCTGTCTCTCTCTCTCAAAAATAAATAAACATTTAAAAATTTAAATAAAATAAAGATCTACTGCATAACATTGTACATATAGTAAACAATATATTGTACACTTAAAATTTTGTAAAGAGGTTAAATCTCATATTAAGTGTCCTTACCACAATAAAATAAAAATAGGAAAATAAATAAATATATGAACTTTTTTCAAATTGAGAAGAAAGATACCAAAAGCCCAACAGGAAAACGAGAAAAAGATGTGACAGAGAAATTGCAGGGAGAAACATAAAACGGCCCTTACACAGGAAAATATGCTTAAATCACTCAGAAATATAAATTACTACTACCCAAAGATCCTTTATGCTTATTAATTGGCATAAATGAAATGTTTGGGGCACCTGGGTGACTCATTCGGTTAAGCATCCAACTCTTGATCTCAGCTCAGTTTTCGACCTCAGGGTTGTGAGTTCAAGCCCCTTGTTGGGCTCTGCACTGGGTGCAAAGCATACTTAAAAAAAATTTTTTTTAATGAAATGCTTGACCAAATGCTCTGTTGCAAGATAGTGCCCAAGGATATGCACACTCATCGTTAATGACGGGAAGTGCAAAACGGCACAAATGCTTTGGTGGGATTTTGGCAATACGGAATGGAATTAAATACATACATACTCTTTTACTCAGCCGTACTGAAAATATACCTCCACAAGACTAACACAATATATTCCTAAGTTTATTAGTCATGTATTATTTATCACATGACTGAAAATAATGCATCTCTGTTCCTGTAGAGTGGTCGAACAAACTAGCCCCACAATGGAGTACGATACAGCTATAAAGAAGGAATGGAGACAAACTCCATGAATCGAAACTGAGTACACTATCTGAATAGATAGTGTACCTGGATGGCTCAGTGAGTTAAGCGTCCAGGTCTTGATTTCAGCACAGGTCATGATCTCACTGGTTGGTGAGTTCAAGCCCCAGTTCTCTCTCTCTGCTCCTCCCCTACTCGTTCTCTCTCTCTCAATCTTTCTCTCGCAAAATAAATAAATAAACTTAAAAAAAAAACCTGAGTACTTCCCAAGATGTATTAAGCAAAAAAAAAAAAAAAAAAAAAAAAAAAAGAATCAAGGTATAGAACAGTCTACGGTCGGCTACATTTTGTGTACGAAAGAAGGGGGAAAATACCACCTGCCACACACATAGGTATAACAACGTGTGTCTACACACATACACATTATTTACATTGTGTATATTGTGTATATATATATGCATATATATATATATAAAACATAAAACAATATATAACCCCATATGTATAGTTACATGTACATGTGCTTAATATTTGCAAAACAAAAAAAATGCAGGAAGGACCATCAGAAACATAAAAATTGCTACTATGGAGGTATGAACGGAGAGAAAGGTATCAAGATGGGACTGAGACTTGTTTGAGGATGACTTTCTGTGCAGTTCTCGCTTTTGAAATCTATTAATATCTTACATATTCAAGACTAAAATTACATCAAAAAAAGCAAAAAAAAAAAAAAAATCAAATCCTAATATGGACCATAAGCAGAAACCGATGAACCTTGCTGTATATCCAAGAATAGATAGTGCACCTGGGTGGCTCAGTCAGTTGAGGGTCTGACTTGGCTCAGGTCATGATCTCAGGTTTGTGAGTTCAAGCCCCACCTGGGGCTTGCTGCTGTCAGTGCAGAGCCCGCTTTAGATTGTCTGCATCCTCCCCCCCCCCTCCACCTTTCCCCCATTTGCACTCTCTCTCTCTCTCTCTCTCAAAAATAAACAAACATTAAAAAACTTGATAATATAATCACACAGGGAAAAAAACCATAAATCCTTTCAAGCAACTTATGAGCACTGTTCTCTGACTCCAATACGCTATATATTTAGTGGCATATACTCTAAAGGTAAAAAGAGCTGCTATATATATATATATATATATATATATATATATATATGATACATTCTCTAAAAACTAAAATGCAAGAAAACCATTTCCATATATATAAGATATATATATCTTAAACTTTACTCCGTAGATTTATTGTCAATACTATCAGTTTGGTTGAAATATATTGTAGGATAAAGCAATTTGACAATTTGGGCATGAATGAGAAAATTGCTGTATTTTACTGTAGCAGGAAATAAGTAAAAATTTATAGGCCTGTGATACCCAAAGAGAGGGAGGGGTGGAGAAAAGAAGTGAGAGGAGAAGAAGGAGAAAAGGAGGAGAAGGAGGATTTTGACTACGGTACTGTGGTTATTTAAGAGAATGTCCTTGATCTCAGGAAACGTACAGTGAAGTATTCAGTAATGGGGCTTGATGTTGCCAGCTTACTTTCATTTTAGAGTGTTCAGTTCAGAAAACAAAAAACCAGAAACAAAACACATAGGGACACCCGGGTGACTCACTCGCTTAAGTATCCGACTTCGGTTCAAGTCAGGATCTCACAGTTCGTGGGTTCGAGCCCCACGTCAGGCTCTGTGCTGACAGTGTGGAGCCTGGAGCCTGTTATGAGTTCCGTGTCTCCCTCTCTCTCTCCCCCTCTGCCACTCATGCTCTGTCTCTGTCTCTCAAAAATAAATAAACATTAAAAAAATTAAGAGAAAAAAGCATATATGCACATGCACGTAGAAAGAAAGAGAGAGAGGGGCGCCTGGGTGGCTCAGTCAGTTAAGCAGCCGACCTCAGCTCAGGTCATGATCTCGCAGTTCATGGATTTGAGCCCCGCGTAGGGCTCTGTGCTGACAGCTCGAAGCCTGGAGCCTGCTTCGGGTTCTGTGTCTCCCTCTCTCTCTGCCCTTCCCCTGCTCGCGCTGTGTTCTGTCTGTCTCTCTCTCTCTGAAAAATAAACATTTAAGAAAAGAAAAGAAAGAGAGAGTGAGAGTAAAACAGATGGGGCAAAATGCAAACAATCTGAGTGAAGAACGTAAGAGAGATCCTTACACTTATACGTGGAACTTGAAACCAAATCAAAGTAAAAAATTCGCATACAAAAAGTTACTCCAAAAATACTACCTTCGCAGCGGGTGCAACATTTGAGAGCAGGCCAGGTGGAAGGGTTTCCCTTTGTGCTCAAATCTTAACCCCGGTGCAGGAGGCAGGGTGATCAGAAAACAGAAAAAGGTCCCGTTCCGAATCCCCAAGTCGATCCTTCCATAATGGAGAACACATGTCTCGCAGGATGGAAACGTCTCTGGGTTTTGTCATTAGACGTCAGTAGGGCGTTAACTGCACAAAGCAAATGTGCAATTTGGTGTTTCAGGGGATGGTGTTTTAGAGGTCGAACAACAAGTGCTGAAACCAGGTATGGGCCACACCCCAGCTTGGGTTGATTGTGCCTGCGACAGGGAGGGGTCTGGTGTATACATCAGGACGCGTGTATGTGCACAGAGGTCAAGCCCCAAAGAGGGAAGGAGTGGAGGAATTCAAGGAACTTGACCGCAGGAGCGTTCTCCTGAATGAAAGCCCCAGAGGGGGAGCAGCAGGAGGCCACAGCATCAGGCCTTTGCCACCGCCTCATTAACACATCATTAAGAAGAGTCCATTCTACCTAAGCGAGTGCTTCCCAGAAAAATGGATTATTTCGGTCCCCTTAAAATTCATAAATGCTGCCCAGAAAGCCCCAGGTTTCCTGTAATGTCTGTTAAAAATTCTGGATATTCTAGCAACAATATCCAACCGCCACTGGAGAGAAGGCATAACATTGGATTGAACATTCAGTCTCTGGGGATCATTCCTAAAATACCTGATAGTCTCTTAAAAATGTGTAACATGGCAAACCGTAAGAGACTCTTAAACACTGAGAACAAACTGAGGGTTGATGGTGGGGGGGGAGGGGAAAGTGGGTGGGTGACGGGCACGGAGGAGGGCACCTGTTGGGATGAGCACTGGGTGTTGCATGGAAGCCAATTTGACAATAAATTACATTTAATATAAAAAATAGAACACATCTTGGGAAAGGACGAAAAAATGTGTAATACGTCTCATTCTCTAAAAACTAAAATGCAAGAAAACCATTTCCATTATGAGGGTTTGGGTGGGGTTTTTTCTTTTTGAATTATCAAAACTCAAAGGGTTTACTCTATAGTGAATGTAAGTTGAGGTTGGCCTTGATTCCTGAAGCGTTGTTTCTCTAGGGCTATAAAACTACTTTTATTTCAGAGTATCTTCTATGTCACAGGAAGGAAGGAAATTGACATTTACTCCAGAATGAAGCTCATTCCAAACACAGAAGAGAAAGAAAGAAAACACTAGGAGAGTCTTTTGCACTAGAAAGGAATAGCATTAGCATCATTTTGTCCATGTCCCCCTGGGTTGTTTTTGTCACTGAGAATTTCTTACTGCAACTATTTTTTCCTTTTTCTTCATTTCCCAGTCGTTTCTTCTTTTTATAGAATAGAATGCTCACAATATTACCCCAATGAGGCAGAGCGTGTCTTATTCTCTCCTTGCCACTGAAAGGCCATATAAAAGCGTTGCAGAAAGTTTGGCAAAACGATGAAGAAAACCCATCGAACATCTCACCATCCTACAACGAGGGCGCTGTCCAATTCTGTGCATTTCTTCCCAGCCTCTGTTCGTGGCCCCACGTTTTTACATAGCCCCAAAGTGTGTGCAAAGTGCTTTTTTACTCACCTTTACATATCTCATCGTGTAAGTGCCTACTTCCAACGTTATAATTCTTAGTGCTAAGATGACATCCAATAAAGTGGCTATGGCGTAATTTCTCTGCCATTAAACAGCTAGATTGCTCCCTATTTTTCAACATTAAGCAAATCGTGTCAAAAATTTCTTCACCTCTACAGCGTTCACTTTCTCTTTCGATCGTTTCCTTAAGACAAATCCCTAATAGAATATGAGTGCTTTTATGGCAATTGACCTGTCTTGTCAAATCGCTTTCTGAAAGTACCGTTAATCAAATGACAACCTTTCAGCGTCAAGTACCTTCCAGATCTGCCACATTCTCCTCAGCACTCCTGCACATGATTATCTTAATCATCATGCTTTGGGCCCATTTAGTAGATGAGACGTGGCCTCATTTAGTATTCTATACCATCACCTATTTGATTTTTTTTTTAATTTTAAAGGCTTTATTTTTTTTTTTTAGAACAGGTTCACTGTAAAACGAAGAGGAAAATTTTCTATATACCCGCTGCCCCACACATGCATAGCCTCCCCCCCTTATCAACATCCCACAGTAGAGTGGTACATTTATTACAATTGATGAATCTGCGTTGACCTGTCATTATCGCCCAGCGTCCATGGTTTCCATCGTGGAGCCACTCTTGATATCGTACATTCTAGGGATTTGGACAAACGTATCATGACACGTATCCACCATCAGAGAATCATACAGAGCAGTTTCACTATCCTAAAAATCCTCTGCACTCTGCCTATTTATCCTTTCCTCCTCTCCAATCCCAGGCAACCACTGATCTTTTACGGTCTCCATGGTTTTGCCTTTACCAGAATGTCCTATAGTTGGAATCAGACAGTATGTAGCCTGTTCAGATAGGCTTCGTCCATTAGTAACATGTATTCAAGATTTTCTCCATGTCTTTTCATGGCCTGGCTGCTTGTTTCTTTTTAATACTGAATAATATTCCATTACCCGGATGCACCATAGTTTATTTTATCCATTCACCTGCTGAAGAACATTTTGGTTGCTTGTACGTTTGGCATTCATGAATGACGCTACTGTAAATATCATGTGCAGGCTTTTGTGTAAATATTCTATTTGATTTTTTTAATGTTTATTTCAGAGAGCAAGAGCATGAGCGGGAGAGGAGCAGTGGGGCGGGGGGGCGGGGACAGAGGATCCGCAGCGGGCTCTGCGCTGACCGCGGCGAGCCCGACATGGGGCTCAAACTCACAAAGTTCATGAGATCGTGACCTCAGCTGAAGTCAGACGCTCAACCGACTGAGCCACCCAGGTGCCCCATTCTGTTTGATTTTTATTTGCCCGTCTTTAGTTGGAACCAAAGTTGAGACTTTCATCTTATTTGTATTTTCTAAAGTAGGGAATTTTTGTGTGAATTTTCTTTGTCCCAATCTTCTATTGATATCTGCATGTTTTATATTCTGGTCAATTTCTACTTTTGGAGGTGGGGGGGTTTAAAACTCACATCCCTGCAAATCATTACCCGAAGCATTCTTCTCAGTATGTGGCTTGCTGTTTGATCTTGCTTTTCAAAACGATGGTCTTGATGTTTGTATGATTGACTCTATCTTTCCTCTTGTGCTTCCTTCGAAGGCTTTAAAGTTTTTAAAGTTAACTCTCCTCCAGAAACCTGAAAGATATGCAAATACTCTTCTATGTAACTTGCCCATATGCTTATAATTTATTTTGGTGAATTCTGTGACATTCACTTCTAAGTTGTTCTTTTTCTACGTTGCCCACCACTTATCTGAATTGCAATATTTTGGATGCCTCCTTTATGTTATCTGTGATCAGATCGATTTCTGGATTTTCCTTTCTCTTCCATTGATCAATGCCAGCTCTTCCTCTACTATTATGCTGTTTATGTTTTTGTTGGTGACGAACAGGCATTTGGATGGCATCTGTAACGGGGTCTGTATTAGCTCAGGTTGTTCTGACAAAATACCACAAACTGGGTGGCTTAAACAATGGACACATATTTCTCGTGGTTCTGGGGGCCAGGAGTCCAAGATCAAGGTGCCATTTGACTCACTTGATAGTGAGGGCTCTCTTCCTGACTTGCGGATGGCTGCCATCTTGCTGTATTTCCACATGGCAAAGAGAAAAGAAGGAACTCTCTGGTGCCTCTTCTTATGAGAACACTAATCCCATCAGATCAGGGCCCCACCCTTATGAACTGATTTAACTTTAATTGCTTCCTGACTCTAAATACAGTCACATTGGGGTTTGGGGCTGTAACATGAATTTGCAGGGGACACCATTCATCCAGAGTGGGGTCACGTTTCCCAACAAGCATCCAGTCCAGTTATGTTCCTGACCCTATGGTTTCAGACTGCTGAAGATTCTAAAAGCCAGCCACAGCCCCCAGCATCTATTTCTTTTCTTTTTTTTTTTTAATTTTTTTTTCAACGTTTATTTATTTTTGGGACAGAGAGAGACAGAGCATGAACGGGGGAGAGGCAGAGAGAGAGGGAGACACAGAATCGGAAACAGGATCCAGGCTCCAAGCCATCAGCCCAGAGCCCGACGCGGGGCTTGAACTCACGGACCACGAGATCGTGACCTGGCTGAAGTCGGACGCTTAACCGACTGCGCCACCCAGGCGCCCCATCCCAGCATCTATTTCTAATCATCATTCTAGATCCTCAGTCTCAGCCTCTACTCCCATGATTTGTCTCTGGCCTCTTTTGATCGTGCCAGCCCTGTACATCCCTCCTGACTTCCGGAATCTCAGTAACCCTGCGTGGCTCTGGCTCTCTACTCCATTCTTCCTTGGAGACCCTGTGGCCTCAGGTGAAAACCTTTATTGAACTGTCATCAGGCTGACCCCCAACTCCCTGCAGATCTCGAGTTTCTTCTAAAAGGGTAAGGCACGTAATGGCCCCACAATTCACCTTCCGGTTGCACACTGACTCATAATACAGGGCTCTATGACACCTTTATCTCTGATGACTGTGGTTTAGGTCAATGTAATGGGCCTGTATGTCAGGCTTCTTAAGTAAGAACCTTAGGACAGGGCTTTCCATATGTAAGGGATGGCTAAAATCAATACTGCTTGCATGTAATAGTCTCTTGCCATGTCTTCAAGACTGTTCTCTTACTCTACATGCTATTCCACGTCCCTTTTGAAGAGCTTGGTGTTCTCATTGTTAGGTTTCCATCTGGTTGGACATGTCAGCATGACGACGGAGACCCTCTCCTTAAGTTTTGGAATCTTCAAGGCCATGGAGAAAAACTAGATCCTATTTGGAAGGATGGACGTTCTTCAACAACTCATTCACCCCCAGAAAACATGGTCTTTTGTTCTTCATTATGAAAAATCTCTTAAAATGGCCGCTGAGAATAGGAGTCTTTGGCCAGGGACTATTTTATTTGTCCCTCCCTCTCCAGCTCAAAATGTAGTACCTGGCCCATAGTAGACACCGAACAGATATGTATGGAAGACAAGAAAGACAAGGTGCATTGAAGCCTGGGAGCCGAGATCAGTTTTTAATTTTATATATTTGAGTTATTCGATGGTTTCTTGAATGTGTGACCCCTTCGCCATAGGTACACCAAGATGCTGCTCACAGAGACAAAATGCTGAGTCGCAGGGTCATTCTTCCAGTGGTTTGGCCAGAAGTGTGCTTTCCAAAGAAGGGTCTACCAGAGATCTCTGCCTAAAATTTAGAAGAGGGAAGGAGGCTTGTACTCATTCTTCAGTTCTCTGGGTATTTAATGTAGTTCCAAAGATGAGTAAAAGTAATGTGCCCCCATTAGACACTGTTCGTGTCAGAGAAAGATGACTCCGAAATTAATGTTGAGCCTGCGTTTTTATTTACTTATTTATTTATTCATTCATTTATTTACTTACTTTTGAGCCTGCAGTTTTAAAGGTGAAATTGCTTTACGTATTTTGAAGACAGTGGAGATCGGTGATAAGACATTTACTATCCTTTCCTAGTCCACCCCACCCCCCAAATTGGACCTTACAAAAGTTATAAGATTGATGTTCCCACGACTTAGCTTCAAAAACAGCATCACATCATTCAGACACATCACTTAGAAATTGTAATGCATGGAGTTGAGGATCAGGAATCAATCTGGTGTCAATTCACGTCAAGTTCCTGCTGTGAGAACTTTCTATTTTATAGCCTTTCTTATCTGAACAACTCTCCTGCATCTTTCTCCCTCATTGCTCCCAGTTTCTCTTGTCCTCTATTATTATTTACCATTTTAAATCTGTGTGGCTTGACAGACAGTCTATTTGAAAGTTGTTAACAAAAAGTTTCATGGCTAAAGCACCATACTCTTGGTAGCCAAACAACTTGTGCTACCTACCCCACAGACGGTAGAACATTCTCAGAATTCTGTTCAGGGCTCCCAGGAACGTGGTCTTAGGGACTTAGCAGGGCTCTTACATTTTGAAGATAGAAAGTCCTGAGAACGAAGAAGCAAACAGAAATTCATGAGTATGAAATCTGCACCCGTCGATGTGACCGTGCTGCAATTAAAAAAAAAATTTAATGTTTATTTATTTTTGGCAGAGACAGAGACACAGAATCGGAAGCAGGCTCCAGGCTCCGAGCTGTCAGCACAGAGCCCGACGCGGGGCTCGAACTCACAGACCACGAGGTCATGACCTGAGCCGAAGTCGGACGCTCGACCCACTGAGCCACCCAGGCACCCCTGGCGTTGCTGCAATTTACTGTTGAGGATTCCAAGGCACCAAACAGAGGGAGTGCCTCAGCACAGTGCTTTTCCAACTTGAACGTGTACTTGGATCACCGAGGGGTTTTGTTAAAGGTAGGTTTTAATTCAGTAGATCTGGGGCGAGGCCTGAGATTCTGCATTTTCTAACACTCCCAGGTGATGCTGATGACCCGTGGACCACACTCCAAGGAGAGTAGTCTTTTTATGATTTCTTTATGTACATATTTCTTGGTTGAAAGAAAAAAAAATTGTTGCCGTTTATGAAGCCATGAGTGATAAAACAAGATAAAAAATAAAAAAGGTGAAGAAATTGAGATTTTTGCCAGTTGACACACGTTACCGCATAACTTTCAGATGCACAATATTTACATATTCGATTTACGTATGTTGTGAAATGATTGCCATGACAGCTTCAGCTAACATCCGTCTTCTAACCTACATACAGTAAAAAGGAGAAAAAGGAAACTATTTTCTCCCTGTGACGGAAACTCTTGGGATTCACTCTCGTAACAACTGCCCGGTAATATCACACAGTAGGGTTGGCTACAGCCGTCATGCTGTATGTTACATCCCTGTTACATTCTCTTATAACTGAAAGTTTGTACCTTTGATCACCTTCCTCCACTCCCCCCGCCCCCGCCTCCCTCTGCCTCTGGTCACGACAATGCTGAGGTTAAGGAGGGGAAAGTAGGAAAGGAAGAAAGGAAAAAAGCAGAAGTCTAGAAGGATCAGATGATGCGGGAACTGCAAACCGTCGTGACCTTGAACAACTGCTAGAGAAGGGAAAGCATTTCTGTACTTTTTAATGTCCAGAACAAGATGAAACACTTGGCCTGTTACAAATCTTCTGGTGTTTGTGAGATAAAGCCTTCTCGGTGTTCAGCAGAAGCAAGCACCAGGGGCATCATTTCCTGTGGGTGAAGCAGTGTTCTGAGAGGAAATAGAATGGTTAACTCTTCGCTTTAATTTGTTTTTTTTTTTTTTAAATCACACATGCGTCTGTGTAGGCCAACGGCAGAGCGCCAACATGTAGATTTACGGCTCTCTGATGCTCTCGCTTATTTCAAGGATAAGATTTAGGATCTCTAGGATGGGAGGACTGCACATCCTTCAGTATGGATTATTTATATAGAGATAAATCATATATATGTATCCAGCCCAGGAAAAGTTTGGGTAACAGGTTACATGAAAAGGTATGGAATGATTTTGTCCAAAGTTGAGTACAAGGCCTCCATTAGGCACAGTCCCCCAAGGTTTGCTAAGATGTAGGCTAACTGGTCCTTCAGTTACTCACCCCATCTCCAATCTTCAGAATATATATATGAGGCTAGATGGCCACTAATGTGATCTTCAGCTTTATGTATTACCCCAAGGCGAACCAGTAGAAAAACCATCGATCTGAGCCTCTTCCAAATTACTGACCCACAGAATTTTGAGCAAATAAAGTGGTTGTTGTTTCCATCTACTAAGATTTGGAGTGTTTTAACCCACTAAGTCTGTATGCAACAGTAGATAACTGATATCGATCCTGGTAGAGTAGATCATGAGGGCATGGCATGGAGAGGAGCATCAGTACTGGGTCAAACCGTACTGCCACCTTTGGGCGAGCAAAGTCAAGTCCTTGCCATGAAGGGAATCCTTGAAAGGACTCCACCCAAAAAAGCTACCTGCTGGGGTAAAAAAAAAAAAAGACCCCACAAGAATAGAGATTATGGGAAGCCCCCTAGAAGTAGAAGATGAGAGGTATTATTAACAGAGGTCTGCCAGAAAGCTTAAAGGTAACAGAAAGGTATAGTGAGGTAGCTTCCACCAATGCACTTCATGGAAGGCATCCAACAGTCAAGAGAAACATCGACAACACCAATCCAAGCTCTCTTTTCTCCACCCTTTCCTTAGCAGAGCCACTGGTGGAAGTCAAAGAGTAAAGTAGAATAAACCTGTTGCACGCTTGTACGAAATCTGGGCCATTCCATAACTCGCAAAACTTACATTTACATTTAAAGACCTTTCAAAGAATATTCTATGCACAATAGGTGGCTTATAGACACCTAATAAAAATTAAATGATATTATCTTATTCATTCATCCATCCATCCATTCATTCAATAAACACAGATTTAGGGTGATTTTCCCCAGGCAAACTGTAGGATCTAAGAATTCACCAATAAGCAATATAAAGTTCTTACGCTTCATAGAGTTTACATTCTAGTGTTGGGGACAGATAAAAGAGATAAATACATAGTCTAGCATCAGTGGGAAGTGCTCGAATGAAAATAAACATGTATTTTCTGATACCATTCCGGTGAGTGAGGATAATAGTTCAGGTTCTCTATTCAGCTTCCATTAGCCCTTGGGTGAAAGGGGCTCCTTGTCATTCCTTGGTGGCAGTTGGGGACCAAAAATGTGGATGAGGAGAGGACAGCAAGGGAGTGACGGAGGGCAGAGATGCTACCCTTCATTAGGTCCTAACACTTCCCAAGCAGCCAGCGAAGTTCTCAATATGTAGTTACTTAAGACAACTTAAATATTCAACATCAGGACAATGGATAATTAATTGTGACATATTTATACAATGGAATACTATGCACCAATGACCACAAACAAATGGTAGCTACGTGCGTCAAAATGGATGAATTTCAAGAACATAATGTGACAAATAAAAAGCAAGTCACAGAAGAAAACATATACTGTGCTTATCACTAAATAAAGCTTGAAAATGGGCAAAACTAAGTGAGCAGGGGAGGGGCAGAGAGAGAGAAAGAGAGAATCCCAAACGGGCTCTGCACTGTCAGCGCAGAGACCAAGGCGGGGCTCGATCACACGACCGTGAGATCATGACCGGAGTTGAAATCAAGAGTCGGACGCTTAACCGACTGAGCAACCCTGAGCAAAATATTTTTAGGGATACCTGAATGAGTGCAAATGAAAAACCAATAGTGAACAATGAGGGAATGGTTAACAAAGCTTGAAGACAATAGTTGAATCTGGAAGGAGTGGGATGTGACTAGGGAGAGGTATACAGAAGCCTTCAAAAGTATTGGTAATATTCTAGCTCAGCAGTTCTTAAACTTTGATCTGCGTCAAAATCAGGGGGAAAACTCGGTCAAAGGCTGAGCCCTATCCTGCTTCCATGAACTTGAACCTCTTTCTTCTCTATTAGCTCTCCACTTGATTCTGGTAGGCAACAAGGGTTGAGAACCAAGCTAGGCAGTAGGTAAACAGAAGTTTATTTTGTAATTATCATTTAGCTATGTGTGTGCGTTAAATATGTCCTTTATACGCGTAATACGTTCCATCTGAAACCTTCACGGAATTGTCTTGACAGCCTTGTCCCTACTTCCTAGGCTTGAAAACTTCCAGCAGCCTAAGACTCTTGACCATGACTGGACAGACCTCAAGATGCTCTATGGGGCAGTCTAGATTGAGAAATTAGATTGTTCAGTCCCGGTTGAGTCAAAACTCCAAGCTTGATGTAGCATTAAACTACATTTCTCTCTCACTCTGTACTTGCTTCAGACTAGAAGTCTGCGGCAGAAAAGATGCGGTGTGGTTGACACGGTTGGCTTCTTTTTTCCGCCTTAAATCCCCCTCCACTAGCTGCTATGGTCAAAGTTAACACCTACTGTTACTACTGTCTGTTACTACTACCGTTATGATACTCTATCAACGGGTCTGTCTTCTCTCACTTTTGCTTTCCCTGCAACCCATTCTCCACACAGCGGCCTGGATAACATTTGTTTTATGTTTTTTAAGTGTAACTAATTTAGGCTTATTGGAAAGGTGTATAAGTAGTACAAGAGAGTTCCTCGTATCCCTCAATCAAGTTTCCATAACGTTCGCATCTTATATAACCACGGCACACTTATTAAAACCAGGAAATTCGCATAGGCACAATAATACTAACTAAACTACATGCTTTATTCTAATTTTAGTAGTTTTCCCACTGTCTTTTTTTTTTTTCTTTCTCTTTCAGGATCCTATGCAGGATCTCACATTGCATTTGGTTGCTGGTTCTGCTTAATCTCCCCCCATCTATAAAAGTTCTTCACTCCTTCCTTCTCTTTCATAACCTTGACACATTTGAAGAGTAATAGTTATTTCGGTCAGATGTCCCCTGGTTTCGGTTTTTCTGATGTTTTTTAATGATTGGAAGGAGGTATTGGAGTAGGCCTTATTTAAAGATTTTTCAGAGGTCTCCAGTACACTAGAATTAAAAAATCACACACGGGTATGGTAGTTTGAGCTGCCCAGGAAGCAGACCGTGAGATGGAGTTTACTGGGCAGGATCTTTTTTTTTTAAGTGTATTCAATTTTTGAGAGACAGAGAGACAGAGCATGAGTGGGGGAGGGGCGGAGGGAGAGGGAGACACAGAATCTGAAGCAGGCTCCATCCAGGCTCTGAGCTGTCAGCACGGAGCCCGACCCGGGGCTCGACGCGGGGCTCGAACCCACGGACCGCGAGATCATGACCTGAGCCGAAGTCAGACGCTCAACCGACTGAGCCACCCAGGCGCCCCTGTGCAGGATGTTTTTTAGAGAGAGCTTGTCTGCCCTTAGCACTCCCAGAAGTTGGGACAATAAGTCCTTCAGTGAAAGGGGATCTAGATGGTACATGATAAGCATTCCGCCGAGGTGTCTTTCAGTTCAAAGTCATTTCTCCTCTAGAAAATGTCATGCACTCATCCTTTAGAAACGAGCTAAAATATCAGTGTCACAGTGAGGCCTTCCTGCTTTCCTTCTTCCTATTTCATGATTTATGATTACATATCTGTGTATTACCTTACTGGCTCCTGATGGGGCCGGGAGCTCCCTAAAGGCAGGGAGCACATACATCTGATTCACCTCTGTTTACCACCACTTAAGTTGGGGCCCAGCCCATAGCAAGCCCTCAATAAATTGTCTCAAAATGAACGGATCACAGGATAAGTGGATGAAATAAAATATGATAAATCCGAGTTTGTTAGACACAACTTCAGAGTTCCAGACAACCCGGAAGTGATCTAGGATATGTGGTGTGGTGCAATCTCCTGAAGTAAAGGGTTCGAGAGGTGGATAATTGAAGTGAGAGACTCAGAAGTCAAGGAGAGAGTCAAATCTGACATTGACGATGGATGGCTTTAGACTGCTCAGGCGACCATAACAAAATACAATAGACGGGGTAGCTTAAACAACAAAAACTGATTTTCTCACAATTCTGGATGTGGAGCATTCAAGATCAAGGTGCCAGCATGCTCGGGTTCTAGTGAGGCCCCTTTAGCTGGCTTACAGATGACTGCCTTCTTGCTTGGACTGCTGGCTTGTCTTCCTTTGGCGGAGAGAGAGAAGGCAAGTTCTCTGTCGTCTCCTCTTATAAGAATACTAACCCCATCGGGAGGGCCCCACCGTCATGATCTCATCTAACCCTAATTATCTTCCAAAGTCTCCACTTCCCACACCCCAACACTGAGGGTGGAGGGCTGCAACACAGGAACTGGGGGGTACACAAGTCAGTCCATAGCAAGACGCGATGCATTTTCCATTAAGTCTGTTTAAAGGACTATTAACTTACGGAATGTTGCCTTTCGAGCTTGTCTAAAAGCCTAAACGCATTCACTCGTTATCCTTTTCCAAAGCATATTCTCAAAGAATAATACCGCCACACATCAAGTTTGAAATACTAACGATATACTCCTTCGGGCAACGCGTACTGTTGAAAATTGACTATGAGCAACATACCACGTTTGAAACATCCACTTCCAAGCGTCCACGCGCATTCAACGCCCCTGGGGAATCTGGCTGAAATACAGATTCCCGGGCTCCAGATCTGGTACCGCCGTCACTTCAACCGGAGCCCCCAAGTGATTTGGGTGCGTGCTGGTGAGGGTTCGGGTGCGTGTTGGTGCCAGGGCGCGGCAGCATCTCCACGGGGCCTGGTTGACGTCTATGGCCGTGCCAGGTGTTCAGGCAACAGGAGAAAAGGAAAGGCGCCTCTCGTAGCCAGCAATCCTCTACTTCCGTTGCGCAAGAGCGTGCATGCGTGCACGCGCACGTAGGCGCACACGCACAACGGGAGAGAAATGGTGCGAAAGGATCTGATTGGGGCTGGGAAGAGCTGGTGGGTAGCTCTGGGAGAGTCAGGAGGTGAGGGCCGCCTGCCACAGGATCATCACTGAGTGGAGAAGCGTAATGACTGACAAAAATGTTTTTTAAATTTTAAAAAGGATTTTTTTTAAACATTTTATGTATTTTTGAGAGAGAGAGAGAGAGAGAGAGGGCAGGGGCAGAGAGAAAGGGGGACACAGAATCCGAAGCGGGCTCCAGGCTCCGAGCCATCAGCACAGAGCCCGACGCGGGGCTCGAACTCACGAAGCGCGAGACCGTGACCTGAGTCGAAGTCGGACGTTCGACCGCTGGAGCCACCCAGGCGCCCCTAAATCTTCTTTAAATCAAATTTTAAAGCAGTTTTAGGTTCATAGAAACATTGAGGTGGCATCACAGAGATTTCCCATGTACCCCCTTCCCTGCCTCCATACACCCACAGCCTCCCCCATTACCAGCATCCCCCACCAGAATGATGCATTTGTTACAACTGAGGAACCTACATGGAGGCACCGTCATCACTACAAGCCCATTGTTTACTTTCCGGTTCACTCCTGGTGCTGTACATTGTATGGGTTTGGACAAACGTATGATGACATCTATCCATTATTACAGTACCACACAGAGTATATTTAACGCTATCTCACCCCTAAAGCCTGGCAATCACCGATCTCTAGATTGTCTCCGTAGTTTCGCCTTTTCCAGAAGGTCATGCAGTTGGAACCATACGTTAGGCAGCCTTTTCAGTTTGGCTTCTCCCACTTAGTAACGTGCACTGAAGGTCCTTCCATGTGTTTTCACGGCTTGAGAGCTCATTTCTTTTTTAGCCCTAATATTCCATTGTCTGAATGTGCCACGGATTATTTATCCGTTCACCTACCGAAGGGCATCCTGGGTGTCCCCAAAGTTTGGCAACTGTGAATAAAGCCGCTGTGAACGTCTGTGTGCCGGTTTTTGTGAGAACATGAGTTTTTAACTCCTTCGGGTAAGCATCAAGGAGTACAGTTGCTGGCTCGTATAGTAAAAGAATATTTCGCTTTGATAAAGCGCTGCCAAAGTGTCTTCCAAAATGGCGGTACCACTGTGTATTCTCATCAGCAATGAGTAAGTGTTCCCTACTGTTCTACCTCCTCACTAGCATTTAGTGATCAGTGTTCCAGATTTTTTACATTCTTAAAGGCATGCAGGAGTAGCACAATTGTTTTAATTTACATGTCCCTGATGATATAGGATGTGGGGTATATTTCCATATGCTTGCCTGCTCTCTGCAACTGCTTTTTGACCATAAAAATGTGTCCATAAAAATCTTTTACCCGTTTTTTAATTGTCTGTTTTTATAGTTGAGGGTTTGTTTTTTTTTTAACTTTATTTACTTATTTTGAGAGAGAGAGAGAGAGCGAAAGCAGGACCGGGGCAGAGAGAGAGGGAGAGACAGAATCCCAAGCAGGCTCTGCACTGTCAGAGAGGAGCCCGACGTAGGGCTTGAACCTCGAGATCATGACCTGGGCGGAAGTCAGATGCTTAACCAACTGAGTCACCCAGGCGCCCCTATTGTTGAGTTTTAAGAGATCGTTGTACATTTTGGATAATAGCCCTTTATCAGAAGTGTTTTTTTAAAAATATTTTCTCCTGGGGGGCACCTGGGTGGCTCAGTCGGTTGAGCACCCGACTTCGGCTCAGTTCATGATCTCACGGATTGGGGTTCGAGCCCCGCGTTGGGCTCTGTGCTGACAGCTCAGAGCCCGGAGCCTGCTTTGGATTCTGTGCCTCTGTCTCTCTAACCCTACCCCACTTGTGCTCTCTCTCAAATATAAATTATATTCTACCCCCCCGCCCACACACACACACACACACACACACATTGTGGCTGATCTTCTCATTGTCTTGACATTGTCTTTGGCAGAGCAGAGAGTTTTTATTTATTTTTTATTTTTTTGTTTTTAGCTTGTTAAAAACATGTTCATCTCAAGTGTTGTTTAACGCTTCACTGCCTGCATCACTGAGTGGGGATCACTTCCATTCACTGAAATAACACTGTGCCGAGCACAGCTTAAAACTGTGGGCGCTTAAAAATCTTCAATAAGATAGATTTTTACACTTCACTACATACATTAAGGAATGAGTATGAGTTCCCGTCTCTGAAATAACACTGTTCTGAAGGCAGCTTTCAGGTAGCTTGTTAGAAACATCCCTATTACAAGTGTTTTTAGACACTTCTCTACACGCATTACAGAATGTGGATCTCTTCCATTCACTGACATAACACTGCTGTTGATGAAGTTTGTACGTAGCTTGTTATAAACATGTTACTACAAGTATCTTTTCTTTCCAGTTTTGTTGAGAAACAATCGACATAAATTGCTGCTTAAGGTTCAGATATACAATATGATGATTTGATTTACATACGTTGTGAAATGATTACCGTGATAGCTTCAGCTAACATCCATCTTCTAACCTACATGCAATAAAAAGGAAAAAAAGGAAAATAGTTTCTCCCTGTGATGAAAACTCTTAGGATTTACTCTCGTAACAACTGTCCAGTATATCACACAGTAGGGTTGGCTACAGTCGTCACGCTGTATGTTACATCCCCAGTACTTACTTTTAAAAAATTTTTGTAATGTTTATTTACTTTTGAGAGACAGAGAGAGACAGAGTGTGAGCGGGGGAGGGGCAGAGAGAGAGAGGGAGACACAGAATCCGAAGCAGGCTCCAGGCGCCGAGCTGTCAGCACAGAGCCCCACACAGGGCTCCAACCCACAAACTGTGAGATCATGACCTGAGCTGAAGTCAGACGCTCAAACAACTGAGCCACCCAGGTGACCCTCCCTAGTATTTATCTTATAACCGGAAGTTTGTACCCTTTGACCACCTTCCTTCACTTCCCCCCACCCTCTGCCTCTGGTAACTACAATTCTCATCTCTTTTTCTATGAGTTTGTGTATTTGGTTTTTTCCACATGCAAGTGAGATCATACATGATTTGTCTTTCTCTGTCTAACCTATCTCCCTTAGCATAATGCCTTCAAGGTCCATCCATGTTGCTGCAAACGGTAGGATTTTTCTCATTTTTATGGCTGAATAATATTCCACTGTATGCATATACCACAACTTCTTCATCCGTTCATCCATCCATGTCCTGGTTATTGTAAATAATGCTGTGATGGACAGAGGGGTGCAGATACCTTTCTGAGTTAATGCCTTCATTTCTTTTGGATATAGTCCCAGAGGTGAAATTGCTGAATCATATGGTAGTTCTATTTTTCATGTTTTGATGATTCTCCATACTGTTTTCCGTAATGGCTTCACCAATTTGCATTCCCACCAACAGTTCGCAAGGGCTCCCTTTTCTCCACATCCATGTCAACATTGATTACCTCCAATCTTTTCGATGATGGCCGTTGTAACTGGCGCGAGATGATTTCTCATGGTGCTGTTCGTGTGAATTTCCCTAAGGACTGGTGATGTCGAGCATCTTTTCATGTACCTTTGGCTTTTCGTGTATCTTCTTTGGACAAACGTCTGTTTGGGTCTCTGGCCCATTTTTTGCATCGGGTTGTTGTTATCACTATTATTTTATTATTTGCTAGCAAGTTGTCTGAGTTCTTTTTTTTTGAGTTCCTTTTTAAATTTGAATCGACATACAATGTTACATTCATTGCAGGTATACAACGTGATGTTAAACAACTCTATACGTTATGCTGTGCTCACCACAAGCATAGTGACCATCTGTCACCATGCAACATTATTACAGTACCACTGACTCTATTCCTCGGGCTGTGCCTTTTATTCCTATGACTTATTTATTTCATAACTGGAAGCCTTATCTCCTACTTCTTCACCCATTTTGCCCACCCCTCACCCCCCCTTGTGGCAGTCACCAGTTTGTTTTCTACATGTATAGGTCTGATTCTGCGTTTTGTGTATTCATTTGTTCTTTCTTACATTCTACATGCAAGTGAAACCATATCGTATTTGTCTTTCTCTGTACTTATTTCACTGACCTCTAGGTCCGTCCAGATTATTGCACATGGCAAGATCTCATTGTTTTTTTATGGCTGAGTAATATTCCATTGCATAAAATAGACACGTGGATCGATGGAACAGAATAGAGAGCCCAGAAATAAAACCCATGCATTTATGGTCAATGAATCTGTAAATGGTCGCTAAGTCTCTTCAATAAGTGGTGCTGGGAAAACTGGACAGCTACAAGCAGAAGAACCACTTTCTTATACTGTACACAAAAATAAACTCAGAATGGGTTAAATATCTAAATGTGAGACCTGAAACCATAAATTTCCTCGAAGAGAGAACAGGCAATAATTCCTTTGACATCGCCATAGCAACATGTTTTCCAGATATGTCTCCTACGGCAAGGGAAACAAAAGCAAAAGTCAACAATTGGAACCACATTAAAATAAAAAGCTTTTGCACAATGAAGGAAACCATCAACAAAACAAAAGAGACAACCTACTGAATGGGAAAAGATGTTTGCAAAGGACATATCTATAAGGGGTTACTATTCAAAATATATAAAGAACTGATGCAACTCAATACCAAAAATAAACCAAATAATGCAATTAAAAATGGGCAGAGGCCCCAACTAGACATTTTTCCAAAGAAGACACACAGATGGCCAACAGACATATAAAAAGATGCTCAGCCTCACTCATCATCAGGGAAATGCAAATCAGAACCACAATGAGTCTGAGTTTGTTATATATTTTGGATATTAACCCCTTATCAGATACATGGTTTGCATATACTTTTCCCATTTTGTAGGTTGTCTTTTCCCTTTGTTGATGGTTTCTTGTGCTGTGTAGTTTTTAGTTTGAGGTTGTCACACTTACTTATTTTTGCTTCTGTTGCTTGTGTTTTAGGCGTCATATCCAAAAAATCATTACTAAGATCCACGACAAGGAGGTGTATTCCTGTGTTTTCTTCTAGGAGTTTCATAGTTTCAGGTCTTACATTTAAGTTCTTAATCCATTTTCGTGTTATTTTTTGTGAGTGTTTCATTCTTTTACATGTGAATATCCAATTATCCCAGCACCTTTTCCTGAAAAGACTATTTTTCTCCATTGAGAATTCTTGGCTCCCTAGTCAGCTATTAGTTGACTGTATATCCTTGGGCTTATTTCTGGACTCTTTATTCTGTTCCACCGGTCTCTTTGGTTTTATGCCAGTACCATACTGCTTTGATTATAACTTTACAGTATAGCTTGAAATCGGAAAGTGCGGTGCCTACTGCTTTGTTCTTTCTCAGTATTTCTTTGAATATTCAGGGTCTTTTGTGATGTCATGTAAATTTTAGAATTGTTTTTTCTACATTTGTAAAAAATGCCATTGGAATCTTGATAGAAATTGCATTGGATGCATAGATGGCTTTCGGTAGTATTGACATTTTAACAATATTAATTCTTTCCATTCATGAACACAAGGTATTTTTCCATTTATTTGTGTCTTCAATTTCTTTAATCAGTGTCTTACAGTTTTCAGAGGGGAGATCTTTCACCTCCTTAAATTTACACCTAAGCATTTTATTCTTTTTGATGCTGCTATAAATGGGACTGATTCCTTTGCTACTTTTTCAGATAATACGTTATTAACGAATAGAAATGCGACTGATTTTTGTTTGTTGATTTTGTATCCTGCAATTGTATTGAATGGATCTAACAGTTTCCTAGTAGGATTCTCTATATGTCAAATCATATCATCTGCAAACAGACAACTTTACTTCCTCTTTCCTAATTCTAGTACCCTTTGTTTCTTTCCCTTGCCTCATTGTTCCAGGCTATTAGTACTGTATTGAATAACAGTGGTGAGAATGGGCACGCGTGTCTTGTTCATCTTCTTAGAGGAAAAGCTTTGGACCTTTTGCTATTGAGTATGTTGTTAGCCGTGGACTTTTCATACATGGCCTTTATGTTTTAAGATATGTTCCTTCTGTACCTAAATTGCTAAGAGTTTTTACCAAGAATGGATTTTGAATTTTGTCAAATACTTTTTCCGCATCTATTGAGATGATCATATAATTCTTTTCTTTCATTCTATTTATGCGATGTATCATTCGGACTTATTTGCATATGCTGAACCATCTTTGGCATCCCAGGGATAAATTTCACTCATCATGGTGTTTGATGATCCTTTTTATGTGCTGCTAAATTCGATATGCTTGTATTTTATTGAGAAGTTTTGTGTCTATATTCATCAGTGATATTGACCTGTAGTTTTCTTTTCTAGTAGTGTCCTTTTCTGGGTTTTGTATCAGGATAATCCTGGCCTCCTAAAATGAGGTTAGGAATGTTCCCTTCTCTTTGATTTTTTTTTTTCCTTTGGAAGGGTTTGAGAAGACCTGGTGTTCTTTTTTAAATGTTTGGTAAAATTCACCAGTGAAACCATCTGGTCCTAGGATTTTCTTCACTGGGAGATTTTTGATGATGGATCCAATCTCCTTACTGGTAATTGATTGATTTGGATTTTCTATTTCTTCATGATTCAGTCTTGGTAAGTTGTATGTTGTTACGGTTACTTTCACTTCTTTTGGTGGTCCAGTTTTTTGGTGGAGAGTTTCTCGGAACAACCTCCTATGATCCTTTAAATTTCTGTGATATCAGTTGTAATGTCTCCTTTTTCATTTATAACCTTGTTGGTTTGGGTCTTTCTCTTTTATGCTAACTTAGCCTAACTAAAGGTTTGTCAATTTTGTTGATCTTTTTAAAGAGCCACCTTTTGGTTTGGTTAGTCTTTTCTATTGTTTCTCTGCTCTCTCTTTCATTTATTTCCTCCCTAATCTTTATTATTCCCTTTCTTCCGCTAGCTTTGGCCTCAGTTTGTTCTTTTTCTAGTTCATTAAGGCATAGAGTTAGGTTACTTATTTAGGATCTTTCTTGCTTCTTAACGTAAGCATTTATTGCTATCAACTTCCCTCTTAGAACTGCGTTTGTTGCATCCCACAAGTTCTAGTATGTTATGTTTCCATTTTCATTTGTCTCAAGAAACTTGCATTTCCACTCTAATTTCGTCTTCGTTCAGGAGAGCATTGTTTAATTTCTATGTGTTGTGAATTTTCCAGTTTTCCTCTTGATATTGATTTCACGCCATGTTGCTCAGGGAAGATATTAGATGTGATTTCAGTCTTGAGTTTGCTAAGACTTGTTTTGTGGTCTAACATATGGTCTATCCTATCAAATGTTCTGTGTGCACTTGAGAAGAAGGTCTATTCTGCTGCTGTTGACTAAAATGTTCTGTGTATATCTATTAGGTCCTTTTGGTCTGTAGTGTTGTTCAAATCTGCTGTTTCCTTATTATCTGCCTGGATGATCTATCTATTGTTGAGAGTGGTGCATTAAAGCCTCCAGCTATTACTGTACTACTGTTTATTTTCTCCTTTTAGCTCTGCCAGTTTTTGTTTAAATATTTAGGTGCTTCTCAGTTAAGTGCATAAATACTTATAATTGGTATGTTTTCTTGATATAGTGGCCCTTTGTCATTATATAATGATCTTTTTTGTCTCTTTTCACTATTTTTAACCTAAAGTCTGTTTTGTCTGATGTAAGTATAGCCTACTTCTGCTTTTGGGGGGAGGGGCGTGGGAGGAGGTTACCATTTGCTTGAAATGTCTTTTTCATCCTTTCACTCTTCATCTATGTGTGTGTCCTCGGCTAAAGTGGGTCTCTTGCAGGCAGCATATTGTTGAATCTTGCTTCTTTATTCATTTGCCCATTCTATGTCTTTTAATTGGAGAATTTAATTCATTTACTTTTAAAGTAATTATCGATAAATAAGGACTTACTATTGCCATGTTGTTAGTTGTTTTCTGGTTGTTTTGTAAACCTGTTGTTTCTTGTTTCTTATCGTGGTGTCGATTTTTTGTTTTGATGTCTTTTGGTATCAGTATGCTTTATTGTATTCTTTTGTTGTGTTTATTGTGTTCTTTATTGTATCCTTTTGTGCAATTACTACAGGATTTTCCCTTGTGGTTACAGTGAGGCTAACAAAATATCTTAAACTTGAACACCCTATTAAACTGATAACTACTTAACTTCAAAAGAATTCATAAGCTTTATACTTTTATGTCTCCTCCTCGCATTTTAGGTTATTGCAGTTACAATCTATGTGTTTTTTATATTGTGTAACTAATGATAGATTATTGTAACGATGGTTATTTTTATTACATTCATTTTTTTAACTTTCAAACTAGAGTCGCAAGTGAATTATGTCCCACTATGACCATATTGCTAATCTGACTATGACTATATATTTACCATTACCAGTGAGATTAACTACCTTTTAATGTTTTTGTGACGTCAATTAGCATTCTTTTACTTCTACCAAATTCCCTTCATCTTTCTTTGCAAGGCAGGTCGGATGGTAATGAACTCTCTTACCTTTTCTTTGTTTGAGAAAGTCTTTATCCTTTCCTTGCTTCTGGAGGACAGCTTCACCAGGTATAGAATTCCTGGCTCACAGCTATTTTCTTTGAATATTTTGAATATGTCATTGCATTCTCTCCTAGCCTGAAGGGTTTCTGTTGGGAAAAGGCCTGAAGATTTTCTGTTAAGAAATCCACCAATAGTCTTATGGGGGCTCCCTTGTATGTAACTTCTCTTTTTCTTGCTGCTTTTAAAATTCTTTCTTTGTGTTTGGCTTTTGATAATTTAATTATAGTGTGTCATGGGGCAGCCCTATTCAGGTTCAACCTATTTGGGGTCCTTTGGGCCTCATGCATCTGTATGCCCATTTTCTCCACTGATTCAAGACGTTTTCAGTCATTATTCCTTTAAATATACTTTTTGTCCTGTTCTCTTTCTCTTCGCCTTCTGGAATTCCCATAATGCAAATATTGTTTCTTTTCACATTGATCCATAATTCTCATAGGGTATTTTCACTCTTTTTCAGTCTTTTATTCTTTTTTGCTCT
This sequence comes from Lynx canadensis, assembly GCF_007474595.2. Lineage (NCBI taxonomy): Eukaryota > Metazoa > Chordata > Mammalia > Carnivora > Felidae > Lynx > Lynx canadensis. The sequence continues at coordinate 39,423,229 of NC_044321.2, forward strand.
TCTGACTGGGTAATTTCCAGCGTCTTATCTTCCAGGTTGCTGAGTCCTCTACATGATTGAGTCTACTTTTGAAACTTTCTATAGAATTTTTCAGTTCAGTTATTACATTTTTAAACTTTTCTATGGGTTTTTTTGGTGGCTTGCTTTTTCCTTGTCAAACTTCTCATTCTGTTCATGCATTGTTTTCTTAATTTTGTTCAGTTACCTGTTTGTTTTTTCTTGTAGTTCCCTAAACTTCCTTAAGAGAATTATTCTGAATTCTCTGTCTGAGAGCTCATAGACTTCCATTTCTTTAGGATCAGTTATTGGAGCTTTATTAATTTCCTTTGGTGGTGTCATATTTACCTGATTTTTCATGATCCTTGATTCCTTACATTGGTATCTGTGCACTTGGGTAATCAGATTCCTCTTTCAGACTTTAACGGTTTGCCTGGAAAGAGACAGTTCACCAGTTAGTTCAGTTTGGGTTTCTGGATGTGTCTTCTGGTAATGTCCTTGGGCAGGTCGGGACTGGTATTATGGCCTATTTGGGGGCAAGACGAGTGTTTGAGCTCTAAGGACAGAAATGGGGTGTGCGCCACTTGCTGAGAACAGTTAGATAGGACAGCTGGCTAGGCTCCCTAACCAAGTGAAGATATAGGATTAGCTCTGAAGTTGCCTGGTTTCTCCAGTAAAGCTTACTCGATGATTGGGGCTGGGTACTATATTTGATAATAGATGGGGCTATGAACTAGCCTCCTTATCTGGGCGGGGCAGTAGGATAAGACTTAGGGTCTGTACAGCTCATTGTTTGGGGACCCAAATCAGGCCAGAGAGTGTACTATATTCCCTGGTGAAGTGAAGTCGCCAGTTTTGCTCTGCAGGTGGAGGAAGCCATGGGATGTGCTCTCCGTTTAAGTGCCACTGTACAGAGGCCTGTTGAATGGACCATGCAGCTTTCCATATGCTCTAGTTAGGTTCCCTGGCCAGGCAGGCTGAAGGCTCTATTCAGTGATGAGCAAGGCTATAAATTAGATTCCCTGCCCAGGTGTAGTGGGAGAAGTCATTCTAAGGCTGGTAAAGCTCTTTGTTGTCTCAACTCAAGCTGACCCGCACTCCAAGTTTCTTAATCGAACAAGGCCGATTCCTTCTAGAAACTACCAGCTCTTCCCGCTCACTTCTTGGCTCGAGTGCCTCTGGGCTGCACAGCTTCCAGGAGTTGTTACCAGCCCTCCTGGTCAAGATAGGACCAGAAGACACTCTCCACAGAAGGTGGGACTGTGATTCAGCCTCTTGCTTGCATGTGGACAAGTCGGGCTCCTGAGCTGGCAAAAGTTTTCATGTGAGGATCCAAATCAGGCAAATCCACACCCCATCACTTCCCCTGGTCAGAACGTGTCTCTGCCTTGGTTCTGCGGAGGAGCAATGCCATTGGTTGGGATTACTACTCGGGGCACTGCAGATATGAACTCGGTCTACTAAGATCCACGCGCTGGTTGTTATGAGCCCCTTCCCCCCATCTCTGTGTTCCCCTTTCTCAGATGCCCCGTGGTGGAGCCCCATAGATCCCCATGGTGCAAGATCAGAGTAGCGCCTACTGCTGGGTAACTCACAACGCTGGGAGGATGAGTTGTCCACCTGGGCTCTCTTTTCCTACAGAGACTGGAGGCTTAGAGGAGACATCTCCGCATGGTGCTGCACTGGTTTGGGGGAGGGGTTATGTGGCCAATGTGTAGCCTCTTCTTTTACCCCTCGAATGCAGTCTGCCTTGGTGTCTGTGATACGGGAAGGTGCTTCACCTCACCCCCCACGTACTATAATTCCCCGAGTGGTGTCTTGTTTTTAAAAAGCTGTCAGTTGTTCTTCTAGTGATAGGGAAAGAAGTCAGGAACAACCTGTGGCACCATCTTGGTGCTGTCACTCAGAAATTTTTAATTGTAGTAAAGTTCAGCTTATCAAGGATTTCTTTCATGGATCGTGGTCTTTGGCGTTATATCTAAGAAGTCATCACCACACCCAAAGTCATTTAGGGTTTGTCTTCTCTTCTGGGAGTTTGATAGCTTCATATTTTACGTTTAGTTCTGCAATGCATTTTGAGTTAATTGTTGTGAATGACGTAAAGACTATGTCTAGATTCATTGTTTTACATGTGGATGTGCTGTTGCCCCAGCGCCATTTGTTGAAGACCAGTTTTGTTCCGTTGTATTGCCTCTGCTCTCTATCAAATATCAGTTGACCATATTTATATGTCCCTATTCCTGGGCTTTTTTGATTCTGTCCCATAGATCTATTTGTATTTTCTTTCACCAATACCACTCTGTCTTGATTACTGTAGTTTTATAGTAAGTTTTGAAGTTGAGTAGTGGCAGTCCTGCAACTTTATTCTTCAGTATTCAGTGGGTATTTTAGGTCTTTTGCTTCTCCATATAAACTTTACAATCAGTTCATTGATAGCCACAAAATAACTTGCTGGGATTTTTACTGGGATTCTATTGACTGTATAGATCAAGTTGGGAAGAACTGACATCTTCATAGTATTGAGTCTTCCTATCCATGAATATGGACTGTCTTTTCATTTATTTAGTTCTTCATTGATTTCATTCACCAAAGTTTCGTAGTTTTCATCATATAGATCTTATACACATTGTTTTGGATTCATACCTATGTATTTCATTTTGGGGCTGCTAATATTGCTATTGTGATATTAGTTTCAAGTTTCACTTGTTCATTGTTGGCATATAAGAAAATGACTGGCTTCAGTATAATAACTTTGTATCCTCCCACTTGCTAGAATCATTTATTAATTCCAAGAGTTTTTTGTTGATTCTTTAGGATTTTCTACATTGACCATCATGTCATCTGTGAACAAAGATAGTTTTATTTTCCCTTCCCAATCTGTATGCCCTTTATTTCCCTTTCTTGTCTTATTGTATTCACTAAAAATTCCAGGATAATGTTGAAAAGGACTGATGGGGAGGGACATCCTTGCATTGTACCTGATCCTAGTGGAAATACCTCTAGTTTCTCACCATTAAGTATGGTGTTAGCTATAGACTTTTTGTAGATATTCTTTATCAAGGTGAGGAACTATATAAATATAGAATATTAATAATATTATTATTAATAATATAAATGTAATATAAATAAATATAAAATATAAAAATATAATGTAATATATAATAATATAATATAAATAAATATAAAATATAAAAAGTAATATAAACATAATATAATATATAGTATATAATAAATATAAATATAAATAAAATAATATAATATAAATATAAATATAATATAAAATAATAATAATAATACATTACTATTATCATTCAAGTGTTAATACACATATTTTTGAACCCACTCTAATCTGGTAACAGAGCCAATCATGGAAAGATGAATTACTTATTTTCTTGCTTTACCCACTTGTATTATGACTGAAATTTACATTATTTCATTTAATTAGAAGTTGAAATAAAAATGAACTCGCATGAGTCAGTTATAAAAATGGGAGAGAAAAATTAAAACATAAGTAAGTTTTGTGTTCATCATTTAACTATTTTTATCTCATTTTATTTTTTTACATTTCTTTAAACTTTTTTTTTATTTTTGAGAGACAGAGACAGAGCATGAGCGGGGGAGGGGCAGAGAGAGAGGGAGACACAGAATCTGAAGCAGGCTCCAGGGTCTGAGCTGTCAGCACAGAGCCCCACGTGGGGCTCGAACCCATGAAACCACAAGATCATGACCTGAGCCGAAGTCAGACCCTTAACCAACTGAGCCACCCAGACACCCCCATCTCATTTTAATGGAAGAGAAAGTTAGTCTTTTTTCCTTCCTTCAGCTGTGATTTCACTGTAGGTTGAAAGCTAATAAATAAGCCATTTCTGGGCTTTCTTTTTCGATGAGGAAACATTTAAAAAAAAAACAACTATTGCTTAAAACATCGTTCTCTCATATGAGGAACAAATACAACAGAATCCAGTGATTAGACTATGTTTGCAACAATTGTTTGTTACGCCTGGGACTTTTTAGAAACAAGTATACTGTTATTCATATAATCTAAACTTTGCATTTTTCTGTTTTCAGGTCAAACTCCAAGAGTTTGAGGTCGAATTTTGATGGAACACCCAGATGTCCTCAGCTGTCATGAGGAGCTCTTACCATGTTTGCTTGGACATTTTCCCCATTATGTTGGCAGATACTTCACTATTGACACAGAAAAAAACAATGGATTAAAGAGTTGACCTATCAGTCACTGAAGCGTGGGGCCAATATTACCCTTGACCTGCGTGATCTGTATCCTTTTAGAAAGAAGACATTTTTTTCACATGTGACTAATAATAATAATGATGATGATAGTAATAATAAGAAGAAAAAGAACAGACTCCTATTGGGCACCTACTACCCAAGTACACGAGTATGTACGTACACACACACACACACACACACATTCTGCCTCTTCTTTCCACCATAGTTGTTATCACTTCCTCACACACCCATTTTCCTCCTTCTTGGTGAAAAACTGGTATAGGGGCTTCCGGGAGGCCTATGGAAGTCTTTGAGATGCATTGGTTTGGTATGAAGTACCCTCAAGGTCTGCAAATGTGACTTTAACCAAGGGATCTTCAGCTTGAACCAAACATTTGCAGCATTACCTAAGGCATTGTTTGCACTCCAAAAGGAAGGATCAGCACGGGAAGAAATGATGCAAAGGACTTGCTGGAAGTTTGGGGGGGGGGAGGAAATGTCTTGGTTAGTTAGAGACTTAACTTCTCTCCTATACATCAAGCACAAAAAATTAAAAAATAAAATTAAAAAAAAATAACAGCCCTATAAATAGAACAAATGTGGAAATACTGCAGGACTGAAAATCTCAGCTCATCGCGACTGCCAGTCTTAGGGAGCTTCCAGAGGGGAGGTTCCAGAAGGAATTACTGCTACTTGCTCCCAGAAAAAATTAGGGGGGAAAAAAAGGTTCCCTTACCTGTTGTTAACTGCCAAAATGAGTATCAAGAGCTTTTTGGGAAGTTTACACACGTATGGAGAGAAAAAGGAGGCAATGACAGCGTTTAGCTTTCAATGAATTACCTTTTGTAATTTCTCAAGTATAACAAATGTTGAACATCTCAGAGGAATAAACTCTAAGACTTGGAAAAGCTGGACACCAACAAGATGCACCTTTTTCATCTTTATCAGGTTAAGATGATCTAAATAGCTCCTTCCGTTTCAAATGTCTCCGGACGCCCCCGAAAGGACAGATTCGCTGGCAGTGTGTACCTAGACCTGGTTGTGTCACTGCGCTTGGGTAAAGCATTTTCATTAAGCCCTGTGCTATGTTCCGTGGCACTATTGATGAACTTAGGCGCTACTCTAGTCAATCAATTTCATGATCAATACATTTAGACGATGGCTTTGTAATTTGTAGCTGAATCGGCCAGTTATTTTACTGGATTGATTGAGTCAACTTGCAACATGAGGGCTAGAGGGAAGACGTTGCATGCTCACTGAGAAGAAAACGGGAGAGAAATGATCGTTCTCTCACAATTGATGAAGATCGTCACTTGTTTGTAATGAGAAATCCCATATACTTTGGGTTTCTTTAAAATGATTACTGAACTTGTTTATAACTACTCACTTTTATGCTCAACACCAGGCAAGGTATAGGTATGCAAAACTGAACAAACCATTGTAATTTTTGCCCTCATGGAGCTGATAGTTTAGATGACAAGAGAGAGGGTTTGAATACATAATTAGACAAATATATACACATGATGAGTGTGATTTACTTTATACTTAAAAAATGAAGAGAAAGCATTTTTTTTTAATTTTGAGAGAGAGAGAGAGAGAGAGAGCAAGAAGGGGAGGAGCAAAGAGAGAGAGAGGGAGGAAGAGAGAATCCCAAGCAGGCTCTGCATTGTCAGCACAGAGCCTGCCTGATGCAGGGCTCGAACTCACGGACCGTGAGATCATGACCTGAGCTAAAGTCAACAGTCTGACGCTTAATCGACTGAGCCACCCAGGTGCCCCCAGAAAAAGCATTTTTTTTTTAAAAGAATGCAAAGTAGCTTTAAATTTTTTCTTTTCTTTTTCTCCCTTCCTTCCTTCCCGCCCCCTCCTCCTCCCCTTGTTGCTTATTGGAGAATGTATAGGTTGAAGGAGATTGGAATATATCAATATGAGGGAAACCTAAAAGACAACGTGAACACTTTCCTCAAGTAGAAAGCATGGGAAGAAGAATAACAAGATGTAGGAAAGGAAGTGGAGAAAGGAAGGAAAACCACCAAAGACCCCGTGAATTCTGTTTAAAATATTTGATAATAGAAACTAATGGCAGAATTGGTAAGCTTAGAGAAATAAATCCAGAAGAAGGAAATCACTTAGGAAGGAAGATTCTTGGGGCGCCTGGGTGGCTCAGTCAGTTAAGCATCTGACCCAGGTCACGATCAGGTCATGATTCGGCTCAGGTCATGATCTCACAGTTTGTGAGATGGAGCCCCGCGTCAGGCTCCACGCTGACAATAAGGAGCCTCCTTGGGATTCTCCCTCTCCCTCCCCCCACCCCCACTCTGCTCTTCCTTCACTCATGCTCTCTCTGTCTCTCTCTCAAAACAAATAAACAAACATTATTTTTTTAAAAGAAAGAACAGTCTTAATTTTTCTCTAAGTGGACAGTTTTGTTTTGTCTTGCTTTATTTTGTTCTGAAACTGTTCTCGCAGAGTGTATGTTATTGGCAGAATCTTGGATGGAGTAATTAGTTACTGGCTCAGAGGAGTGACCTGTAACGCCCACGGTCATACAGGCAGAGCTGGGTCGGGCCACCAGGTCTCCTAATGCCTAAACTGGGGTTCTTTTCACTGTATTGCCTCCCTTCTGGGTAGAGAAAGCTTTGCAGATGCCGTGCCTCGCTACTTGTAAAAGGACGTCTTGGTTTACAATGTGAACAAACTGTAGAATTTGTCTACAATTTCTGACCTCTCCTGAGGGCCTGTGGTCACACTCCTTGGCTTCTGTCCAGCCCGTGGTCAGATTTACCTAGTGGGTGAGGTTGGGAGAGAGACCTGGGCCGCTGTGACTGTTTCGGCCTCTCCCTGGTATCTGCCTGCAAAGAGCTTTGAGTTTCCGTGGGAGAGGCCTGGGACAGGGAGATAGCCCACCTAAGTTTCATTTCTCCCAACAGCGTTAGCCACAACAAAGCTGGCGTTTCTATCTCATAGTGTGCGTCCTGCGAGCTCAGACGGAAGAGAAGGGTGGCAGTTATTGGGGCTCCCCTAAGCCCAATAGATTTTATTGAGAGGCGTATTTCCTAGTGGTTCAAAACATGGACACTGGAGCCAGATTAGCTGTGTTTGTATCCCAGCGCTGACACTTAACTAGCTGTGTGATCTTGGGCAAATCGCTTAACTACTCTAACAAAATGAGACAAAAGTAGCATCCACGCCGACGTGTTTATGTCACAATTAAAAAAAAAATTTTTTTTTAGGTGTCTGACACGTAGGATAAAATTTTAAAAACCGGTGGTTTATTACCATGTACAAGGGACATTTTTTCAAGAAGCCTTTCAAGAAGACTGTGGATTTTTATTATACGCATATTTCAAATACCTATTTTTATATGGAAGCAGTGAAGTTTATGGTTAAAAGCATGGGGTCTGGAGTCAGACACCTCGGTTCAAATTTTAGCCTCACGACTTACCAGTTGTATGACTTTAGGCAAGTTACTTAACCTTGGATCTCAATCTTGTCACAGTGATATAAGGATACTGGCCGTACCCACCTTAAGAGATTGTTGTGGAAAATGACAATATTTATAATGTACTTATTGATCTAATAGTCATTATATATTTTTTCAAGAAAATACATACGGAAAAATGGAGTGGAATTGCTGGGGCCTGTGGTAACCCTATGTTTAACCTCTGGAAAAACTGCAAGACATTTTCCAAAGCAGTTGAAATATTTTACATTCCCACCAGCAGTATATGAGGGTTCTGATTTCCCCACGTCTTCACCAACAGTTACTCTCTCCCATCTGTTTTCTTTTAGCCATCCCCATGGATGTGAATTGGTAGCTCATTGTGCTGTTGACTTGCGTTTCCCTGAAGCTGAATGATGTCAGGCATTTTTCTTATGTTGATTGGCCATTGGTATATCTTCCTGGAGAAATGTGTAATCAGATCCTTGTGCATGGTTCAACTGGGTTACTTGCCCTTTTATTACTGAATTATATTTTATATTTCATATATTCTAGAATTTTATAGATTCTAGGGGCAAGTCCCTTAACAGACATATGATTTGCTCTCATGCTTTTGGTGTCACATCTAAGAAGTCTTTGCCTAACCCAAGTCATGAAGATTTACTCCTGTATTTTCTTCTAAGCGTTTTCTAATTGTAGCTCTTATATTTAAGTTAATGATACCTTTTGAATTATTTTTTGTATACGGCATGAGGTAGTAAATCCCTTTTTTTTTCCAGGTGGATATCCAGTTGTCCCAGAACCATTTGTTGAAGACGATTCTTACCCTATGGAATTAACTTGGCACTCTTCCTGAAAATCAATTGACTATAGGGCACCTGGGTGGCCCAGTTGGTTAAGCATCTGACTCTTGATTTCAGCTCACGTCATGATCACTCTGAGATCGAGGCCCACGTCAACACAGAGCCTGCTTGGAATTCTCTCTCTCTCCTTCTGTCTCTGCCCCTCGCCTGCTCTCTCACACAGATACTCATTCTCAAAATAAATAAATAAATAAATAAATAAGCATTTTAAAAATAAAGATAACAAATAAAATCAATTGACTATAAGTGTGAGCCTTTATTTATGGACTCCAATTCTATTCCATTGATCTATATGTCTATCTTTATGCCAACATTACACTGGTTTTATTACTGTATCTTTGTAGTAAGTTTTGAAATCAGAAAGAACGCGTCCTCCAACTTTGCTCTTCTTTTTAAATATCATTTAGGCTATTATGAGAACTTTGAATTTCCATATGAATTTGGGGATTAGCTTTAGGATTAGCTGGCAAAGAAGCCTGCTTGGATTTTCACTGAGATTGCATTAAATCTATAGATCAACGTGGCGAGTATCTCCATATAACAATATTAGGCTTTTTGAATCATGAACACAGTATGGTTTTCTACTTATTTACATTTTCTTTCCTGTCTTTCAACCCTGTTTTATAGCTTGCAGACTATACATTTTGCACTTTTTTGGTTAAACTTATTCATAAGTATTTTATTTTTTTTGATATTCTTTTCTTTCCTAGAAAAATACAGTTAATTGATGTATATTGATCTTGTACCTGACAACCTTACTGAACTTCTTTATTCTAATAGTTTTTCTGTGTATGTATTCCTTAAAATATTCTATATACAAGATCCGTTCATGTAAAAATAGAAATGGTTTTACTTCTTCCTTTCTAACCTAGATACTTTTTATTTCTTTTTCTTATCTAATCGCCCTGACTAGACCCTCCAGTACAATGTTGGAAGGAAGTAGTTAGAATAGATACCCTTATTTTGTTTCTGATCTTCGGGAGAAAGTATTCAGTATTATGTGTGATGTTAGCCGTGAATTTTTTGTAGATACCTTTTATCAGAAAGAGGAAGTTCCCTTCTATTTCTAGTTTTTTAAGACTTCTGTAAGATTGGAGGTAACATTCCCTCTTTCATACATGGTTTAGCAATATGAGTTTTCTCTCTTTTCACCTTGGTCGATTTGGCTAAAGCCTTCTCCATTTCATTGATCTTTTTTAACAATCAACTTTTGGTTTTGTTGATTTTCTCTATTGGTTTTGTATTCTCTATTTCATTAATGTCTTCTCTGATCTTTATTATTTCCCTCCTGATTTCTTTGGGTTTAGTTTCCCTTTTTTTCTAGTTCCTTAAGGTGGGAGATTAGGTTGTTGATCGCGAGATCATTTTTATATAGGTGTTCAGAGCTATAAATTTCTCTTTAGTCACTGCTTTCACTGCATCCAATAGGTTTTGGTATATTTTATCTTCACTTTTATTCAGCTCAAAGTATTTTCTGATTTCCTTTGTGATTTCTTCTTTTACCCATTGGCTATTTAAAAGTACATGACTTGATTTCTTCGTATTTGTGACTTTCACAAATTATTTGTGTTGTTGGTTTCTCATTTCATTCCTTTGTGGTCAGAGAACATACTTCATATGGCTTAAATCCTTTGAAATTTATTGAGTCTTGTTATACAGCTCTGCGTATGGTCTGCCTTGGATTGTGTTTTGTGTGCACTTGAAAAGAATGTGCATTCTACCGTTGTTCCATGGAGTGATCCGAAGATGTCTTTTCTAGGTCGTCTATAGTATTGTTCGTATCTTCCATTTCCTTGTTGATCATCTATTTTTTTTCTAGCCACTATTAAACATAAGCTAGTGAAGTCTCCCATTATTATCACTGATGGCATATGTATTTTTTATTTTCATTCTATAAATATTTCCTGCTTAGCCCTCTACCCATTTGCTATACTTGAAAAGCATATGTAAACCTTAAATGCCCCACCAGAGGTCATCCACCTCTCTGCTCCTTTTGTCGACATGCACACCAGAGAGGGACACAAAACTTTGGGGATGGATAGGAGTAAATGGTGGGGGGGGGGGGGGTCCCGGAGCTTGGTGGTACAAAGGATCAGCATGGTACAGTAGTGGCAGACTTAAAAGGTCATGTCAGGTCAAATACGATGGAAGTCTGAATTGAGTGAAACTAGGAAATTTCAAAGCTCAGTCCGTACTCTAAGTTGTAGGGCAGAAATCACAGGTAAGTATGATCTCATGGTTAATTGATTTTTGACAAGAGTGCCAAGACAATGCAATGAGAGACAGAATAGTCTTTTCAACAAATGGAGCCAAGGCAGCTAGACATCCACATGCAAAAAGAAAGAAAGAAAGAAGAAAGAAGAAAGACAAAAGAAAGAAGAAAGAAAGAAAGAGAAGAAAGAAAGAA